>NC_044508.1:17441797-17741797 GCF_902362185.1 Chanos chanos | reverse complement strand
AAATGAATGAAGACATCCAACCCTTAATAGCACAAAGACACGCCTCAAGGTTAGCCAATTCAGAGTGGTCATTGTGCTGGATAGGTAAGAAAATCTGAGTATCGTCAGCATAACAAGGGAAGTTGACGTTGTAACTATGAGTAATGTCACCCAAAGGGAGCATGTAAATAGAGAATAGAAGAGGGCCAAGGACTGATCCCTGAGGAACACCATAGTTAAGTTCACGGTATTCAGAGGTCACATTATTACGGTGGACACACTGTTTTCTCTGAGAGAGATAAGATTTAAACCAAGAGACCACCAGGCCACGCATGCCAATTTGATTTTCCAGGCGCTTTAACAATATAGTGTGATCAACCGTGTCAAATGCTGCACTCAGATCAAGCAGAATAAGAATAGAAGTAGCACCAGCCTCAATGGCTAATAAAAGATCATTAGTTACTCTGGTAAGTGTGGTTTCAGTAGAGTGAAGCCTGACTGAAATATTTCAAACAGACTGTTAGAGGGCATATGGGCTATCAGCTGAACAGCTACAATTTTTTCAAGTATTTTTGAAAGAAACGGGAGATCAGAGATCGGCCTATAATTATTTAAGGGCTCAGGATCAAGGTTCATTTTTTAAGTAAAGGCCCGATCACAGCTGTTTTAAAAGCGGAGGGTAAAACACCAGATTTAAGTGACATATTTAGAAGGTTTATCATTGTTGGGCCGAGAACCGAGAAAAGCCCTATGTAAAGTTTAGCAGGTAGGGGATCAAGGGGGCAAGAGGCTGGTTTAGCAGAATGCACCAATTTAGACAGCACAATTTGGAGAGCGTGCAGGCAGTCTGATTTGAAGTCTATTTTTTGTGAGAAAAAATTCAACAAAATCGTTTGCAGTAAAAGGGCTAGATTGAGGGGAGTGATTCTGGGTAAGTTTAGATACTGTATCAAAAAGAAACCTGGGGTTATTTTTGTTAACAATGATTTTCGAGTAATACATGGATTTGGCTATGTAAAGAGTGCATTCTAAAGCTGAGTTAAAAGAAGACATAAAATGATTAAATATATCAGCTTTTGTTTTCTTGTTATGATTATAGCTGTCACAGGGTATAATGAAAAATTTTTAAACAAAGAGTTATGAAAGGGTTGTAACTACTTATCTGGAAAAGCAAGAGGCCAACATCAGGGTAATCTCTGCCAAAAACCTGAACAACCTGAGGTGGTTGTTTTTGGGTTTTGGTATTTGACTCTGCCATTTTACATTATCAGTTGTATTCTGACTAGGGGTGCACCGATCCACTTTTTTCAGTTCCAATCTGATTCTGATACCGGAATGTGGACATCTGCCTATACCAATATTGATACCGGTACCAGAGCTCCTTTTCCTTGAATATTATTGTTAGCATTATTATTATTATTATTATTATTATTATTATTATTATTATTATTATTCGTGGTGGTGGGATTATGTGTAAGGTTACATGAGGCTGTAGTAAACCACACAGCACCTTTTATTCAAAGAGCAGAGAATATACAAAAATGCATTAAATTTACCACTGTATTTAAATTTTTAATATACCTTGGCCCTGAATGCACGTTCCAACAGGCTGCAAAATCCAACATTTTCAACGACAGATAGTGATTGATCACTGAGTATGATGAAATTGGGCAAATTCTCTGTTGTATCGACGTGAGAGGAAACTCACCTGAGCTGTGTCTTCCAGAGTTTTCAACTCCTTCAGTAGCTGTTCCACATGAATGACACAATCACCAGTGTCAGAGAGAGCAGCTAATGTCTGCATTAGACTGTCCAAAGACACTTTCACCTTCAGAGAAGAACAGCAATCTTAGTATGATTTTTTTAACACAAACAAGAGATTATCAACAAAAAGTGAAATGTAACTAAACAAGGATTTTTTTAAATTTTTAATGCAGACAGTAAACAGCAATATGGGTAGGCTGAGCAAGTATTGGTACCTCTCTGAAATCTTGCTCAAAATGCCTCAGCTGTAGACAGTGCTCTAACTTGAGATGATGTTTGGACCAGAACTGCTCAAAAGCATTTTCTGTCTCATCCAGTTGTGCCAACAACCTGAGACAGACAAATGAAATAAAATATACATTTCTTTGTTTTCTTTCAACATCTCAGGAAAATATATGTAAAAGAACGCCCGTTAACATGATTGTGATAATGCAGATATTTCTTATGGGCATATCTCTCCAAACTGGAGGAAGGTTTTGGGTTTTTTTTTTTTATTGCTTGAGAAGTCAGTTGAAATTGACAGCACTTAACCATGCAAGTTAAAAAGAACTGAGAAAAAAAGAGAAGAAAAACAAAGCAGGTGGGGGTGGGGGGGAAATGAGGCCAGACCTCTCGACTGTGGAGAGATTTTCCGTTTCATCTGGGTTTAGTTTGTGACTCTCACTTTTACTCGCTTGGTCTTTAATGCAAGAAAGCAATGTTGTTCCTTGTTTCATTGCTAACTTAAGTTCATCCTGTTAAAAAAAAAAAAAAAAGTGATCACCAAACTTATTCATGTCAAATAATAGATAATAGTAAATCACCATTCTGGCTGCATGTTTGTTTGTAAATCTATATCTATAAATGCACAATTAACATATCGAAGAATTATTTAGCTAAAACATTTTTTCTTCTTCACTCGATGCAATTGCAATAGGAGAATGCACTTTTGTAGTGGGGTTTTTTATGTTTTTATGTGTTTTTTATGTATTTTATGTGTTGCTCAATAGTTACATTTACTCACTTTGAGCTTATCATGTTTTTCTGTGTGGGAAACGAGGAGATCTTTTGTGCACTGCACATCATTGGGCAGCTCAGTTTCCGCCAGTTCACTGCCAAATCTCTGCAGCATTTGCCCCGTTGATTTCACAGTCACAGCAAAGTTTTCAATAGCCTGCCATTGCAAAGTAAAGCTTTTTATGAAAGTCACATCTGTCATGATCAGAATCAAATAAATAAAAGCTCGAAACATTGCGTTGAAGTCACTCTGAAATACAGATAATGTGGAAAAAATTATGAATGTCTGTCGAAGATGACAGTAAGTGCATTGGACTAAATTACAGTAAATTTGCTTCAGGTTTATAGTAGTCTTTCCCTCAAGTGTGAATGTAACACAGAATCAGGGTGCAGTTCAAAAGAAGAGAGGAGAGGAGAGGAGAGGAGAGGAAAGGAGAGGAGAGGACAAACTGTCACTCACTGTGCGATGATGGATCCATTGGCTGTGACTGTATTCCAAACTTCCTCCTAGCTCACACGTCAGCTGGCTTTTGTCCACATAGCCATGCAAGTCAGATAGGGAGTTCAGCATAACAATCTGAAAAAGCAGGAAGAATCACTGAAAAAATTCTTAACAAAGTAATATATTTACACTGAGACTTTGCTGAAGTGCTTAATCATTGGCTAATGGTGTTAATCGGATAGATAAACTATGTAATCATTCCCTAAAGCTGTAACGAGGGAGTCAATTTTGGTCTATTTCCTTTTCATGCTTAGAGCTAACAGACTGGAGCTTTTTTTATATGTAAGATAGTAGGTTCAGATCATGTAGTGTCATTACCATTCTGTGACAGACACATATAAAATTCAGAATGTAAAGTATTGTCAAAACAAGTTACAAAAGCCATTTTGGTATGAAGTGGTGAACATGTGGGTTTTGTTTTTCAAAAATGCTGAGAATCAAGAATGAGCAACTTCTTTCATCATAAGAACAACAGTGCGCTGAATGAATTAGACTTGAACAGAAGCACAACAGAAGCGGCAGAGTGTTAAAAAAAAAAAAGACTTGCTAGAAGCTCAGCATGTTTTCACACTTCACACTGCAACCTTCAACACATCTTTTTTTTTTTCATTTGCGTGTGATTTTTTGACTGCGTGTTAAGTAGGAGAACGGCGCGTCAAGTTCTTTACATCCAACGAATGCTAACAAAACAGAGATAAGTCATGAGTCCACCTGTTAGATTATATTTTGCTATGTTTCAATTGTTATGTTTACAGGGGTGGAAGAAAGTAAAAGTAGAAATACTCTTGCTAAAAAAACTACTTTAAGCAGAGTTAAACTGACAGCCGTTTTTGTAAATTGTAAATGAGTGACTATTTTACTCTTACTGAAGTATTTTTCAAGTACTTGAGGTACTTTAACTCAGAGTATTTTTTAGCCTCTACTTCCACCCACGTATGTTCATGTTTCTTTCTTTATTGCTCAAAAGCACTGTTGACAACTGATGCATGAAATATTTGCATATTGTGAAGAGAAGACAGAGACTACCTATTGAAGTCTGTCATACAGTCTTTCCATCATGCAAATACAAAGCGACATGAGATGCGAAAGCGCCATTTTCACAGACTCTAGCACGCTTGGGTTTTGAGGTCTTCAGCGTCATGTTTCAAGTTTCCTCTGCATCGAGCACAACAAGAAGTTGATGCAATGTGACAGTGAGACCTGTGAGATTGTCACAGAAGGTCTTCTGCTAAGGCAGAATGTGCAGGGAGGGTTTGTAGAGAAGAAGAGCACTCTCCAGAGGCAATGGACACCAGTACCTTCATTTTAAAGTCATCGCGGTGTAACCTGATGCCGATGTCGGCGATGGCTCTTTGGATAAAACGCGAGGGCCTCAGCACCAGGACCTGCTGCAGATTCCCTGGAAACGCCCCCTGTAAAACATTAAAGCAAATTACACCTCCTCCTCATCCTGTCGGAAAACGTCACCTTATTCAGGGAACTCATTCAGCGATCTCAAATCTGTCTGTATGCGACTTAAAAATGCTGTGTGATGTGTTTCAGTACTTTGGTGTTAACAGCCCTAAATCATGTTAATGTGAACATATCCGTTTGCAACTAAGGAACGCGAACTTGAGCATCTTTCAGGTTCGCGTGAGATTCGGAATTCTCCGGGTGTCGAAAACACAGAGCGCACATGGTTCACTGTAAACAACACTGGCTAGCTTAACCATTTTTTTGCAAAATGGCCAGTGCAAGTGGCGATTCAGACAATGCAGCTAGCGGTACTGCTGAGGTCAGTTCATATCATTATTTGAAGGAGTTTTATGAATTAGTCAGTAGAGATTTTGAAGGAAAAAATCTCACATTTTTATGCAAATTGTTCCCACCAAGTCTGAAAAAACAGGTCTGAGCGTCAGCCACATCATCATCATCATCAAATTTGAAATGACACATCGATTTGAACCATCCGTCTAGTCTTGGGAAATGAACTGGGACTATGAAGCTGTTCAGAATTCAAAACTGTGAGCTATGAACGTGAACTTGCTCGTTTTAATCTGTGTGAATTGAACTTTGAGCTAGCTCTTGTGAAGGGTGAACTTGCACAGCACTTTTCAAAACCACATCTGTTGTGTGCAGTGTCCTGCATAGAGCCATTCCACAATAGACATGATGACTGATAAAGTATGTGAAAAAAAACAAAATGGACAAACCGCAATCCGCGCCAGCGAAGACTTCACTGCGCTCCATTTGTCCCGACGACGATCTATGATAATAATGAAGCCAATGCTGGCAGCATCCAGACTACAAAACAAATAAACAAATAAACAGACACTTTGGATTTAAATGAATAACAGTTAAGCATTTATGAAGCATAAATGAAAAACATCCTGAGAGTTTAAGTATGACTTATTTTGACAGTGAACTTGGACATTTGATCTTTTTGTGTCACACAAACAGGAACATCTGAAGAGGAAGAACCAACGGAGTAAGTTTTGGGGTTTTTCCCTGTATAACTGCACCTCTGTATCAGATCACGTCCATACCCCCTGTGTAAGCTCTCAGAATTAGAAACACAATCACATGGAACATATAAGAGTAAAAATACAGAAAACAGTGGGCCTCTTACAAGCAGCCAAAAGAGGTAAACTGGTTCACTGGGTCTCACCAGAGGGTCTGTAAGGCCCTATAACTCGAGGGATATCTATCTATCTATCTATCTATCTATCTATCTATCTATCTATGTGTATCTTTCTCTCTGTCTCTCTCTATATATACATATATATAAAAAGATATAAAGATATATATATATACATATATATATACAGAGAGAGAGAGAGAGAGAGAGAGAAGAAGAAGAAGAAGAAGTACTTTATTGATCCCCTTGGGGAAATTTGTCCTCTGCATGTAACCCATCCTATATATATACTAGAAGCAGCAGGCAGCCACGAGCAACACCCAGGGACCAACTCTGGTTCTTCTGCCGGTGCCTTGGTCAAGGGCACTGATAAGATTATGAACCCTAACACACGTCTTTTACTATGTGTATAACCAAAGGGAAATATGCGTAGAAGAAAAAGGACACTGAACTCTGTGTGTGTGTGTGTCACAACCTGCACCGCCATTTTGGACTTTTAGTTTGCTATGTCTTTGTGCTTTTGCTGTGTCTGTCTCCGCCCCTCACCTGTTCCTGTTTGTCTAATTATTAACCTTGTTAATTTCTACCAATCCTGTGTTGCCCTCTTTTAGTTCTCCCTCTATTTATGTCCTAGTGTTTGCCTTGTCCATTGTCTATCGTTGTTTGTGTTTTGCGCACACTGTTATGCTGCACCTTTTTGTTATCGGCTTTTGTTATCAGTTTGCACTTGTATTTTAATCTTCAGTTTATCAGTAAAGTCTTCCGTTTTGTCACTTCAATCATTGTGTCTTTGCACTTGGGTCCTGCACCACACCACCAGCGTGACAGAACGATAGACCAAACAAGGACCCAGCAGACACTTCTGTCCCCCGGGCAGAGACGGCTCCAGCTCCTGACCTGGGTGCGGCGGGGCTCCCTCTCTCAGTAGGTTCTCCAGCCCCTAACCCGGGGGGGGACTTTTTTGGGGGGGCCTCCCAGCCCTAGACCCAGGCACCACATGGACTGTGGTGCTGGGCCCAACCATCTCTAGGGCTGTGTCTGCTCCTGGGTCTCCTGTCTCTGCCACCCTGAATCCCCCTCTTCAAGCAGTGATTCCGAAGGCACCATGGAGGGTGCGCTGCCCAGCACGAGGAATGCGCTCCCCGGCGCACCATGGAGGGTGCGCTGTCCTGCCCTGTTCCCGAGGCCGCTTTCCCGGCCCTGGTCAGCTCCCATGCTGACGCCCTGTCCTGGTCAGCTCCCATGCTGACGCCCTGTCCTGTTCCCGAGGCCCTTTCCCCGACCCAGCTCAGCCCTCTAGCCGACGTCGAGGCTGTCTTGAAGAGTCTGCTCCGTTCCTGTTCCTCTGCCGGTTTGGAAAGTCTGTTCCAGCCAACCCCTCACCTGCTCGGCCGCAGAGGGGGCCCGTCGGCTGCAGCACCTTCGGTCATCCCTCTGTGCGCGCCCCCCCCCCCACCCGGTCTGTTCTGGACTTTGTTTTTCTTTTGGGCCGTCTGGGAGCCACCCCTTAAGGGGGGGGGGGGCTCTGTCACAACCTGCACTGCCATTTTGGACTTTTGGTTTGACATGTCTTTGTGCTCCTGTTCTGTCTGTCTCCGCCCCTCACCTGTACCTGTTTGTCTAATTATTACCTTGTTAATTTTATCCAATCCTGTTTTGCCCTGTTTAGTTCTCCCTTGTATTTAAGTCCTAGTGTTTGCCTTGTACTTTGTCTATCGTTGTTTGTGTATTTTTGCGCACTGTCATGCTGCACCTTTGTTATTGGCTTTTGTTATTAGTCTGCACTGTATTTTAAGTAAAGCCTTCCGTTTCGTCACCGTCAACCATCGTGTCTCTGCTCTTGGGTCCTGCACCACACCACCAGCGTGACAGTGTGAGATATAACCAAACTTCCATGAAAAATTCCAAAATTTGGTGTGTTGTGCGTGGTATGGGGGGGAAACACTGTCTACAGCAACATTCCAGAAGCTTCCATAGATGGTCTCACAGTTCGAGATCAGGTGACTGAGAAAGCTGTGTCTAATGCTTTATGTTTTCATGCCTGTTTAACCATTCAGTGACCATTGGGGCCTGTAGAGAGAGACACACTGCTTCACCACAGGATTCAAATGATTGCTTTTAATAATTCTGTATTTACTGCCGTTTATGTGTGCACAGTCTCCTCACCTCGTGAAACAAACACCCTGCTTCAGGAGCGTTGTTTGGTTTGAACCACAGACAAAATGGTGTGATTACTGAGAACTCCTGTGATGTGGCCCTTATTTCCTCTTGTCGTGGTTCACTGTCCCCATTCTTTATACCTCTTTACTGTTCTAATTTATTCAAGCGCTTGCCTCATTTTGGTAGTTACCTAGAACTGTTATTTGCTCGTGTGTGAACATCACCCAAGCTTTTCTCACTTAAGAAAACCACATTGTTCACAGTATTTATATCTGTTCACAGAGACTGATACAAAGTTAGACAGAAGAGTCTGACCTTGGTATGCTCGTAAGGTATGTCACCACATTGATAAAATCTTCATCAGAAATGTCATTAAAGCCAGAGAATTCTGGGAAGGTGATGATAGGAGCTCCATCTTTTCCTCGCCCTCCTGCAGAGAGAGAGAGAGAGACGACACAACTTGTGTAATATAAAATCCAGTCATATCCCAAACATAATGTTTTCACCTTCTGCGAGATTTCTCAGAAAAGTGGCTTCCTAAATCATTAAACCATACAAAGAGATTTGATTTCAGCAAATGAAAAAATACATTACATTAATCTGAACATGCGTTGTCTGAAAATTACCATTGTTGGCATGGTGAGACATTAGGAACAGAGTGTGTGTGTGTCTGTTTGTGTGTGTATGTTTAGCCACTAGAGGGAGATAAGGGGCAAGATAATGCATACCATGCCCTGAGGAATGGGACAAGACGAATTACAGAGGCTTTTAGTAGAAGTGCTGTTCAGTTTAAAAAATACAATCAAGTTTCTGTAAACATTATAACCGGCCAAGAGCCTCACTTTAAATAAATAATTAAATAAACATAGTCCATGGGGTCATGGCTTTGTCGTCGACAGAAAACTTTTAGATCTTCATTTGGTATGCACACAGACACGTTTGATTTTTTCTGTGGAAACTGGTTGGGGAATTCTGTGAGCTCTCTTCTGGATTCAGTTACTAAACTAATTTTTCTCCTGTTTGATGAGCTCCTTCACCGCCCCTGTTATGATTTTACTCACTGATCACAGTGATTTTAAGGGATTTAGGACTGATGTCTACAGTGTTGCAGACTCATGATGAGGAATTCAGCTAACGACAAAAAAACCTGATGAAAACTTCAGTGTATATTTGGGCAATTTTGGTCTGACCTCAGTCCCCCCTCACACACACAAACACATGCGCACACACACACGCACCCACACACACAGTCACACACACATGCAAACGCACACACACACGCACCCACACACACACACACATACACACACATGCAAACACATAACAGGCAAACACACTCACACACACAGAGTTCAATTTCCTTTTTCCTCTAAGCAGCTTGAGCACAGCATGCAACCTCACCAACCACTCCTGCCAAAGACACACTTCCAATTAATGGAGCAAACTGGGAAAAAAAATCGATAGATAACAAAGATGCTCAAACAGTAAATGGATGTAGGCCTACAGAGGACATCAAACTTTGCACACAGGTCCCTGACCTTGGATTACAACCAGTGTGCTGAATCCTACCCACAACCACAGCATACATAGCCCTGTAAACTAAAACTTCACAAACCGCACGAACAGAAAGTGCCAGCCGAAGCTACACGTTCCACACGCTTCTGAAGGCCGAACTTGTATGAGACTCTGTTATAAATGTCGTCGTCATGGAGATGTCCATCTGAGGCAAATAAAGAATGAGCTTCCTCATTCAGAATTACACGTTTACGATGTTAATCAGTGCTGACTCATCTAAGTGTTAGAGAATAACCAACGTGCATTGTGACATTCAGGAAGAAAGACACTCTCTGAAAACTGAAAGGTGAGGTTACATTCGATTTTGTTCAGCATAGTCAAATCAAGCAGGACCGAGAGACACGTATAAAGACCAAATAAAATCAACTGACTACATTAGCTCGAGGCCCGTCGGGAGAGGCAGGGAGAAGCCATTTAAAGTCGAGTATGTAAGGTTTGTTTCTCTCCCAGTAACATTACATAACGTTTTTGTAGTCATGCTGGTCCAACTCATCATCCGTTCTGTGAGAGGCTCTCGGTGAACTGGTGGGGACACGGACCAGTGCCAACACGGCCCTAGTGCTTCTTACATGACTGTAAAGGAATGGAAAAGATCTCTGTGGAGCAAAGTGTCTAAGACTGCGTGACCCCACCCATCAACAGTCACTGCTCTCTCAGCAATTCTGCCTAACTACTCACCATAGAGCTAAAAAAGAAAAAGAAAAAGAGAAAAACCCTCATCATAGAGCTAAAAAAAACTAGACGTGTTTGAGCAAGAGCAGCTATGAGCAACTTCAAAGACTGCTTTAATTGCTTATGGGAGAGGGAAAAACCATCACATTTCTTTTTATACTGCATCAGTTTGTAGATTTACTTTTGAGAGCACGTTGCCACCTGCTGGCGTGACTGACTGCCCCAGAAATGGTGCTTCCATCATCACCACAGTGGAAATCAGAAGGCACCAAACTGTGTTCTCTGTGTTGTTGTTGTTGTTGTTTTTTAATGTATGTTGCTTGCAAGGTTATATCATTCCCTAATGACAGCAGCCACACACAAACGTGAGGAATCATCAAACTGAAGTATTGGTGGGAGGAACATCTGTCTGCTAATGTCTTTCATGAAATTATGTTTTTCGTCTAATTATGTTTTTTTGGTTTTTTTGGTTTTTAAGCATCTAACAGAATGTCTCCCCTATAAAACCATCACTCAAGACAAGCATCTCTGTAGTTCTCTCAACAAATCTGACCTTTATCAAGCTCATAGTTTTGTTTTGTTTTTACCCCGGACTGTGTGTGACAAGGAAGCTGCTCTCCTATTGATTTTTCCATGAGGTAACATGTGGTTGACATTGGAGGAGGTGACAGGGTCTCCAGAGAGCAGTCAGTCTTACAGTGTCCAAGACAAAGATCTAAGAGAGATTAGTGCTGAGTGCTAAGTGTGTTTTGTATCCCTGTGTCAGTGTAGACAAAGACTACACTGGGTCCTCTGAACGAATCTGACATTACTGCTGTTAGAGAGAAAACAGAAATACCATAATTACCATGCTGTTCATTTTGCAATGAAAAAAAAAAAAAGTTTTGCATTTTGGAGGAACAACGTTTTAATATATTTATTTTTGCTGCAGAGATATGCATCTTTAAGACTTTTACATGAGAAAGAGGCAATTACCACAGGGCAGTGTTCCTGTACACAATATCTCCATTCATATGCTCTAAGGCTGTTCTCAGATATATAATGATGTACAGACAACCTCACCAAATCAGATGTGCGAGACATCTCCCCCTCATTAAGTGGGCAAGGTTTGCGCTCCATGCAGGAATAAACAGCCAGGGTAGAGACAAACTCAGCCAGGAAATGGGAAATGCGTAATCTAATAAGAGAAGCAATACTGTGGAGAAGGACCCTAGCTTCAGCTGTGAGACGGTAAGTCATTAGACAGCATTAACGCTGATCACCGCTCATCATGCTAGATTCTAGAAGCATAGAGAATATTCTTGTTCACTCCCGCCTCACTCAAAAGGTCCAGGAACATCCAAAGGCCGATAGGATAAAAGGTAATAAGTCTATGCCTGGAAATGAGTATCATCAGAAGCTATTTTTTCCCTTGTGCTGCTCCAAACTGACGTAACTGTGGAATGTGTACTCGTTAAAGGCCTCAGACTGCAGCCTGTAGACAGCCTTTGGTGTTTAGAGGATAAAAGACAAAACGCATGCACTGTATGCATGTCAGTAAATGCTCGTACATGATATCAGATCACTGCATATTGTTTCTAGCTGCATAAAACAGAAACACCTGTGAGAAAAAGAGGGAGAGTCAGAGAGAGAGAGAGAGAGAGAGAGAGAGAGAGAGAGAGACTCTTACCTGAGAGCATGGCAAACTGTCTGTGGAGTTGTTCTATGATGTCAACAGCCAACAAGGGCCGGATCTCCTGTTGCATAATCTCATCTATGGAATAGTGAGAGTGAGAGAGAGAGAGAGAGAGAGAGACAAAACACTGAGTCAGATAGATCAGCGGACACACCTACACCAGGACTCCCACAGATCTCCCCACAAAACACAAACACATCTCACAAACACATCTCCTCACAAATCACAAACACACCTCCCTACAAAACACACACACATCTCCTCACAAATCACAAACACATCTCCTCACAAACACTTTTCCTCCCAAATCAAAAATACACCTCCTCACAAATCACACACACACATCTCCTCACAAAACACATACACACCTCCCCACAAAACAGACACACATCTCCTCACAAACACACCTCCCCACAAAACACACACACATCTCCTCACAAAACACACACACATCTCCTCACAAACAGATCTCCTCACAAATCACAAACACATATCTCCTCACAAACACTTTTCCTCCCAAATCACACACACACATCTCCCAACAAAACACTAACACATCTCCCGACAAAACACACACACATCTCCCAACAAATCACAAACACACCTCCCCACAAAACACAAACACATCTCCTCACAAACACTTTTCCTCCCAAATCAAAAATACACCTCTTCACAAATCATACACACACACACATCTCCTCACTAATCACAAACACATCTCCCCACAAATCACACACACATCTCCTCACAAATCACAAAGTAGAGCCCGACCGATAAATCGGCGTACCGATATTATCAGCCAATATGAACTAATTGCAGATGAATCAGTATCGGCATTTATAACAGCCCATAAATGACAGTTAAAAAAGAGACAGAAGATGGATCCTTCAACCATGTTATGACATTCATGTCAGCCATGCCTGGCTTCGCTGCAGTAACGTGAAAGCCTGTACAGTCAGTCAAACATCAATATTGCATTTAACATTATGGTAGTTGAGTGGTGTAGACTAAGCTGTTGACAAACTTGATTGTAGGTTTATTTATGAAACAGCGTGGTAGTTCTAGCGAGTAAACAAACAACGGTCCTGTCATTTCTCCCTCATCTCTTTTAGAAATTCTGTGGCAACATCGCTTACAGCAGCTCATAATGCTGTCCATTGCTAAATTAGGTTACCAACAAAACAAGCTAATGCCATGTTTATCAGTGGAAGACCGCTAACGTTCATGAGCGATTTAAATGTAGCGTTTAACTTATTCTGCCTACATAAAGCAATAGTAAATATATCTGCAACTCGCATGTCTGTAGTTTCCGTCGGCACATTGGAAATTATTCAACCAGAGGGGACACATAAATTAACGTGAACTCAACAAGCAACTAACATGGCTTGGTAGCAAACCGATATCAGCCGATCATTATCGGATATCATTATCGGATTTTTAAATCATCAAATATCGAAATCGGTATCGGTCTGAAAAATCCTATATCAGTCGGGCTCTATCAAAAAGCACTTTATCAGGCGGCACAATTCACAGCATCATACACTCAGTCATCAGATAATGTACTGTGGGGAAAAATTAGGTCAAGGGAAGGAATTAAGCTGGACAGGAGTTTCCATTTTCCAGGATCCTTAGCCATGAACACAGCCCTGGTTTTGTTGGTCTGTTCTAAGGGAATCACTCTTTCAGACAAATCATCCATTCATGGCACTTATTCCAAAGAAACAGAATTAGTTGACTCTATTCATCTAGAGCTCCATTCTGTGCTGAATCAGTGAAGATCACCCCAAAGTGCAGTAGAGTTTCCAGAAAAACAAAACCCCTTCTGTGTAGCGCACAAAAAAATGCATTAAGATTACATTCTATTAAAAAGCATTAAGTCTTGAGACAAGACACATCTGTGCTGTATGCTGGAGGCAGTTTTATTCATAACTGGATTAAAATACATATGGAGTAAGCTGGAAACTGTCAAATAATATAAAGCATAAAAAATCAGAGACTACTGATGCAGAGAGCATCTGCACTACAGAGAATAGCAATACTTTTGCAAATTTTTTATCACAATAGTATTACCTCTGTCTCTATCTCTCCATCTCACATACACACACACACACACACACACACACACACACACCCTTGAAAGTGCTGTGTATCAGAGGAAGGTCCATGTGCGTCAGGGACTATGTGAACTATAGATCTTATCTGCCCCGGGATCAGCAGCGGACAAGAAACCAGGGAAAGGTCAAACTATACCACTCCCTGAGGGAGAACAAAGACAGTATCTACCCCTACAACACCTCACGCAAAGGGCTATTCCATCTGCAGGAAATCCATAATACGGAAAAGCAGCATCAAACAGACTGAGGTGTCTACCTTTGTTTAAAGTCAACACTGAGTACACATTACATCATCTCAGGTTATCATTTTCCAGCTGTCACTGTTAAAATTGCATACACACACGCTATATATAAGCGCAGATTTTTATTTATGTAGCAGAATATATGTATATACACATATAGGTAGCTGTGAGCTGCTCAAGGTTTGTAGCAGGTTGTGTGAGTGAATTGTGGGTGATGGGAATACTGTTGGCATGGAAACGTAAACAAAAAAAAGCTGCTCCCTGCTGTCTGGGCACACTGTTCACCTCAGGTCTTGTTGCCCCATTGCTCCACCCATCTGTCTAATGATCAGCCTGCCACTCAGAAACAAACCCACTCTCTCTGCTTTTCATGCTGACACCTGCCTCACACAGATATAAAGCACAGTGTGTGTGTGTGTGTGCGTGTGTGTGTGTGCGTGTGTATTTGTGTGTGCGTGTGAGAGAGAGAGAGAGAGAGAGAGAGAGAGGGAGGGAGGGAGGGAGAGAGAGGGGGGAGAGAGAGAGAGTGAAACTTAAGATGGGTTGACTTTGAAGACAACCTCATAATTTTCCAAACAGCAGAGCAGCACTAAAAATGAACAATCCAGTACTAATGTAAACCAGTCTTAGTGGGACTTGGTAAAACCATGCTGACCTATAGTTTGTGAGAGTTGAGCAAGACCTGTAAACACCTCAAAAGCAAGGAGGGCAAAACCATGACAGTTACCTCTGGAGGAAGATATCTAAAAACCATCTCACTGTCGCATTAAAGTTAGGTTGAAATGAAAATTTTACTTTGAAATCCTTGCTATGTGTGAGACATCATTTCCTATGTTAACATCACCCCTCCCATTTCCGAACAACAACAACAACAAAGACAAGTAAAATGCTTCAACCATATTTCTTGTTTCCACTTCAAGCAAAAAAATTCCTGAACCTTTCACATTTAAGAGTTACAAAACACAGTGGGTCTAGCAACAGAACTCCCACTCAAAACCACAGACCAAGTGAAACACTTTGTCTTCCAGGCACCTCAAAGCCGACAGAAGCAGCTTACAGCTTACTACAACTTCTGGAAAGAAATCCAGGGAGTATTTTACTTACAATACCAATTCTCTGAGTCTAGTTAAAAAGCATGTCTAGGTCTACTTCTCAGTCCAGCCCCAAAGTCAAACACTGTGTTTATGACATAAACAGGCACAGAACCTCTTACCTATTACGGGTCTAGTTTGTTTGATCATACTTAAAATCACAGGGATCCAGGTGTGAAATATCAGATCCTTTAAAAATTCAGCAGAGCGTTTGCCAAAGCTGGACCAGTGGCTCCACCATCCTTGTCTTTCACTTCTCTTTCGTCTCCCTCCCTCAGACAGCGCAGCAGCTGTGCCGAAGCCTCTGGCAGGAGCGGGGAGGCATTTTTGTGGAAAGCCATGCGTATTTGGTCATTTTTTCCAGCCTTCCTAAGTCCTCCTCTCCCAGAGCATAATCTCTTAAGGGCTTTGGGCGCGAGGCAAACACAGCCTGGCTAACCTATCAGGGGTTTAGAGAGGGGCAGGGAGAGAGAGAGAGAGAGAGGCAGCAGCGGCAGACTTCGGTAAAAAAAAAAAAAAAGCAGAGGGGCGGAGAGGCTAGACCACAAAAAAAAAAAAAATCTCTTTATTTCACAAGTTGTGTGAGTGTCTTGGGGCAAGAAGGAGAGACACAACTGGAACAGTGCACAGGAGGAGAGGGGAGCCTGCTTCCGGAGTTCTCGTTCCCTGGCAACGGTACAAATGAAAGTCACGTGCTGCATCTTACCCACCTCCATCCCTCCACCACCCTCCTACCCCCTCTCTCTCAACCCCACCCCACCCCACCCCTCTACCCCCTCTCTCACAACCCTCCACCCCCCTCCAACCCCCTCTCTCTCAACCCCACCCCACCCCACAATGAGTGTTTTCTGTGGATGAATGAACGTAAGCTAGGCCATTTAAACCCCGGACCTTCAGCGTCAGCCGCTGCCTGTGAGCACAGAACTGTTTATGATCCTGGAGGAAGCATTTCCCCCAAACACCAGTCACCACCGCTTAAGCATTGTCTGCGAAACAAGCCCTTTTCCTTCCTGTCGCTAACTCCGTTTACAGAAACGGTGAGATTCAGTGACACGCCGAATCTCATGTCATGGCTTTGACAAGTCCGCCGCGTCCGCATGACAGGACAATGGACAAAAGCAGACACCCAGACCCGCCCATAACTATATCAGCATCTGTTTCGTAACACAGTGAGATACACGATTTGACGCGTTTGGCTTTGTCCTAGCTGAACGTATTAAGCCCAATTAGCACCAGCAGATGAAAACTCACTTGAGAGGCTAATTGCATACGATGCAAAGAAAAGGACTTGTTAGAGCCAGCAGTGGCTATGCCACACAAAGGGGGAAAAAAAGAGAACCGATTTGATTCGGCATGACCGGATAATTAGCTAGGTGTTTTAATCGCTCTTCTAGCCAGCACCAGTTCATAGTGTGAGGCTCAGTGGCGTCCCGTCGTCCAGCCTCAATTCTCCTGGCCTTCGCACCACCCTGGACCTCCAGAACCACACAATGGACGTTTGTGTCTGAGCCTTACGTAACGGCCGAGTCGTTTTACAGGGCAGAAACGAGGAGATGGGCACACGGAGAATCGACGCGTTAATGACAACGAGGCCTCGTGCTTCACTAAAGCACGTAAGAAACTCAGTAAAGCCTTAATGTTCTGTACGCGCTGAAGAGGATCCCTCACACGTCCGCTCCACACTAGCCTCATTCATCCAAGCCAGGCAAACCTGGGGTTACAAGTTCAGCCTGAGGGGAGGATGGGTCGTCTAAAAATAGCTAACGCGTTAGAGCAATCTTCCAATGAGCGCCCTAAGGGAGAATACCCAAAACAAAAACTTCTCCTCAGCTTCACACAAAGCCATACCACTGCTTAAAAGACGCCTCAGACATGTGACAGGAGAGACTGAACCAAAAAAAAAAAACAAAAAAAAAAACTGAAACCTAGAGAAGGCTTCATGGTCTTATGATCCTGTTCATCCTGGTACCGAGCGGGCTCTGCTCCGAGCCAGAGAAAAACGCAGGCCTGGATTTCTCATCTTGACGACAGTCCAAACCTTGATTCAGACGCCAGACGCCGTTGCGTAATATCATGTAAACACGTCTTCCCTGGGACACACTTGTATTTCACAGACAGATGGGTTTGTTCGTTCTCTCCAACTCACATATCAACGGCAGATTTTCAATGGCATCCGCAAAGAATGGCTGCAGTGTCACAATGTCATTTGGATAGGCTTTTCTAAGGATACAGTCAGAAGGATAGAAGAAAAATGATACAGTTTTCAAAAACATTGGCAAATCAAACTAAAACACATCATTTTTTTTTATCTCCCTTTCCTTTAGATTTCAAAATTTCTGCTAGTGCATGCTAGTGTAACGCGACATATGTAAAATTATGAATTTAAACAGGAAGTTCACTCCTATTGACACACAGGCACATTCTAACAGTTACGATCATGGAATTAGCTTGGTTTTTTTGGATGTGTTATTTCAGTAGACTAATGTTCAGCTGTTTTTCGTTGTTGTTGTTCGTTTGGTTGTTTGTTTGTTTAATTTTTAAAGTCAGTACGCGTATAAGCTCGTAGCTTTACAGACTGAACATTTCAGAGACAATGATTTGGATGTATTGTTTTGGATAAAAAATACAGGCAAGCTAACAATCCCTGTGAGTGAAATAATCCGAGGTAAAGACAGATAACTGTCTGACATGACAAACAAACATAACGGTAAACGTCACAATGAGCATGTAAGTTAAAAAGCACAAGCTTTCTGCTAAACCACAGAGGCAAAACTGCTGAAAATAAAATTGCATCAAATAAAACTCAGGGCCTTGTGATCTTAATTCTATTTTATGGCAGTCAGTACACTAGAATGATAACAAAAGCTTCTGCACAAGGAACTGCTGTTTGCTGGCCTGGACCAAACGCCTCACGCTCAAAGCAGGGCATGAAATAAAAGAGAGAGAGAGAGAGAGAGGAGGGGAGAGCAAAGCGAGTGCCTCTCCACCACCACACACCCAGAGGAGCAGTACACACATATGTGTGGGAGGAGTGGCACACACACACACACACACACACACACACTCATGTACACACATGTACACACGCACACACACGTACACACGCACGCACACACGCACGCACACACACGCACACACATACACACACACAGGTACACATGCGCACACACACACACACACACACACATGTACACACATACACACCCACACACACACACACACACATACTGGTTATGTTTATGACTCCCTTAACCACAGTAGCTCACACCATGGTGGAGGAAGGTAGAGAAAAAAAGGGGCCAGGTTTCACTGACTGCGCTCAGCTGCAGGAAAAGTCAAAGCCTCTGGACTGTTTGCGCTGCCACAGTTCAGATCAGATTGAACTGTGCTTACAAAAAAAAAAAAAAAAAAGGAGAAGAATTTTGAGAAATATAGATATAATACTTCATATCTGTTTCACTATAAGAACTACAATTCTTCAGGCATGATCCACGTTAATTGTAATATATCAAGGAAGGAAGGCTTCTGCAATATCTTTTTTTTTTTTTAAGTGAACAATGAAAAACCTCCTAATCGGTATCCTCTGAGCATTGCCCAGGAAAAAGGAGCAGCAGAGCACACACACACACACAGTAACAATAATAGGATGTCTAAGACAGGGCCATTTATCTCTAGGGAAGAAAGCACTGCTGAAAACGAGCCCTGCGCTACAAAAAGCCAGAGTCTGTCCATGCCTAACAATTAGTCTCTCCCAAATACAGGGCATGTACTCCAACACGGTAACCCAATGAAAGGAAGATAAGTTCCCAGGAAAACATACGTATATGAAAAAGGACTCATGTGCTTCTACATTTTGTATAAATCGTGTTTCTAGATACAGCTTTTCTCTGACGCTGCATCCACATCCTCAGGGAAAATCTTCAGAGGCTGAATTCTGTGTGTCTGCAGTGTGTGTTTTGCATGCATGTGCGTTTACACACACATGTTACATCTCTATAGGCCGCATTCCTGAGGTCTAGCACACATGGTGAGGTTTGTCTGACCAGGTCTATACAGATGGCTTTGATTAGGATAGTCTATAAGTGGCTTTCCAGAGAAGTGGGAATGTGTTTGAGGAACAAGGCCCCAGAACCGACCACAGAGAGAGACTTCCACAATGCCAAGCATACTGAGGTCTAGATTACAAAGAAACATACAAACAAGCCTGCCCTTAAAAGAGATGTGACCAGAACACACTGGAAGGTGCCGGACCCCTAATAAAAGGCATCTTGCTTATTTAAGGTGTATTAAAAGCAATTGGCTTTGATTGTTCTAAAGGTGACTACAAAACGCATTTAAATTGTCTCAGTGAGGTACTTTGTGATGGAAAAGGCAGCCCTGCCCGACTGGTCACAGTAGCAGCATTTTCACTAGGAAAAAAAATTTCATAATTGGTTATAGTAACTGTAGTTTAGTAACTGTAAGTATAATGCTTTAATAATGTTAAGTTCTTGTAATATATAGACAAAATACTGAGCATAATCACACAGGAGGATTCTGAGAGCATCGGGGAAACGTCGTATTTAACATAGAGAAGGACCTGATGAATACTGCTCAAAGCTGTTAAAACTGAATGGATATAAAAGAATGGAATAGTTGTATACAGTCCAAAAAGATCAGGAATAGATTGAAAACGGAAATGTTTTCTTCAATACAAGCTTTTTCTGTCTGAGTCAAATCTGTAACTCAAGCCAGTAAAGAGAGGCTCTGCTGTGCTGAGTTTTGCTATTAGGAAAGCTGTTCGAAGGTTAACAAGACACATTATCAAACTCCTAAAATTTCACATCAGACTGGCCTGTTACGAGAAAACCCAGAAAGAAGTCTTTCTGTTCCTGCTTGGCTCATTCTGTTTCCTGAGCACAGTAACTGCTTTGATAAACGCTGGCTCTTTCCACCTCTTAATCTAATCCACAGCATGAGGTTATAACTGTCAACGCTCCAGCTTACACACACACACACACACACACACACACACACACACACACACATAGACACACTTCACAGAACGCCCACCTGTGGAACTCTTATTATCACCTTCAACCTCAAACATTTCTCTAACATTTCTCTGACACTATCAGAAATATACACACTTCTATTTTAATGAGTCAATCCACAGCTCATGTCTAAAAATACACACACACACACACACACACACACACACACACACACACACACACACACACACACATACACAGATACACAGATACCTGCACTAATGGGAGAGAGGGAGAGGGAGAGAGAGAGAAGTCGAGGACATACTTCTTCTGGTGGCTGAATCCGTCCCTCGGCACACACTCAGGAGATGATGGTACGATTCCATCTCTCCGATAGAAATGTGCACAGTGGAGAAAGGCGAGCCACCCATTCGCCTCCCGCAAGCCGAGCATGGTGTCGGGAGCGTCTGGTACTGTGGTATACCCTCCATGCTACTCCACAACGCCAGACAATCGTTTCAACGGCATGCATGCTCCGTTAGCCACTCTCCCAGGCTCTGTTTGCGTGTGTGTGTGTGTGTGTGTGTGTGTAAGGGGGGGGGGGTTCCTGAGCTTAGAGTAGACTGCTTAGGCAGTAGCGGCAGTAGTGCTGCCCAGTTGATCCAAGGTCAGAGCAGGTAGAGCTGGGAAAGATGAGGCAGAGTAACGTCACTCTCTCAGGTTAAGTCAATTAGTCCTGCATGCTGTCTCTCTATCTCTCTCTCTCTCGCTCCCCCGCATGCTGTTTCTCTATCTCTCTCTCTCTCACCCCCCCGCATGCTGTCTCTCTATCTCTCTCACCCCCCCCCCACTCCGCATGGGGCTTATTCACAGCCTGCTCAGCCAGCGTGTATGGTTTCTGTCAACACTCAGCATCAACAACACTTGCACAAACACACACAGACACACACACACACACACACACACACACACACACAAGCAAGTCTTGCTGTGAAATGCAAAACTGCACCTCTTGCCCTGATGAAAAGAAGTCGTTACTGAAGTTGCATACCTTAAGAAATATGTATCATGTTTCTTTAAGTAGAAGTAGAGCATTCTGCTGATTTAAACACAATGCGTTGTTAGACTTTCAGTTTAACGTCCTCTCTTACGTAAGGCAGCGGTGTCACAGGTTCTTCAGGTAATAACTGGGAACTTTTCTGGGTCTCATAGCTGTGGGTATTAACAGTTATTAGGCACCCAGAGCTTCTCACGGAGAACGTCACCAGGAAACATCACCCTATGCAACACCACCTCCAGTCTAACACTCCTTAATTATATCTCACCAATTAAAATACCTACTTCACCCAGCAGGCAGACAGAGAGAGAGAGAGAGAGAGAGAGAGAGAGAGAGTGGGAGAAAGAGAGAGCCAGGGAGAAGAGAGAGAAAGAGAATGAAAGTTCTCCTTGTCAAGCAGAACAGTTTAAGCGCCTGGAAAGTGTTGACTTACAAAGAATGGAGCCCATCGCAGTGAAGAAAGTTCCGGACTCCGTGTGTGTGTAATGATGGTCTGGAGAATCACAGTGGCCAGAAGATGGCCTGTTTTCTTTTTCTTTTTCTCTTACTCTTTTTCTTTCTGTTTTTGCTCCCTCAGTAGAGCTTCCAGACAGCGGTGTGTGGCTATTCCTCAGGACTACGGCACACATTGGCACTGCGTATGTGTGTGTGAGTGTGTGAATGTGAGTGTGTGTGTGTGTACACAAATATTCCTCAACAATGCCTGAAGCTTCGGGGGCTTCCCTTTCCTCTCCCACCCAGTGAAGCATTCATCATTGTGGACCCTGAATGTTGTGCGTCAGGAGGAACCTTTCACAAAGACGGACTGCTTCTTGTTTTTCTCCACCTCTCTCTCTCTCTCTCTCTCTCTCTCTCTTTTTCTCTCTCTCTCTCCTCCATTTCTCTCATTCATAGCCCTCTCTTACCCCTCCCGGTACACACTCAGCATGCCAGCACAGAGTGTCATGTGGCCTTAAGTGCTATTAAACTAAATCAAAACCTGTGGACTAACCATGCAACTCATGTTATAGAACTATTTAAAGGCTTTTACGAGTGGAAAAATACACAATCTGTTTAATAAGCAGCGTAACGTGTCCTTAAATTAATTTGTTTTTATAAAAATTAAAAATAGCGTTATGATGTCCCAAAATGAAAATTCAAGGCAAACCAAAGGAAAGAAAGAAAAAATAGCTCATATTTCAGAGCAAAACATAATTAAGTCGCACTAACTGCTCTGCTGATACATTCCTAAACTTTGCATAAAACCTAAGAAATAAAGGCTAACCTATGTCACTTGAGTAGGAGTGCTGTAAAGCTACAAAAAGTATGTTTGAAACAATTCATAATTCACTTCCACTTTCATAATTTACAATTATGAAAGTAGAGTTTGAGCGTAAATAAGGACCTAGGCACATGTGATGGTTCTACTCAACCTCATCAGCCAAGCTGCATCTGTACTTAACTAAAGCCATTCCACGCAAACCACGCTGCCTGTAACTCTGGTTAACCAGAGATTACACTAAACACTTGACGGTATTTTAAGGTAATCTCTGAGTAATAAACACAGGGCCTTGCCTTTAATCTGATTATAATTTTCTCTTCAAGGAGACTTTCACTAACAGAGGTATGTTTGGCATGGTGTTTACCTCCATATGCAAATTATTGACTCAAAGATCATTGGCTGACCAGACGCCTTCATTTAATTAAACATACACTTTAAGACAGTGTCTGACATACAGTGTACTGTCTCTGCTATAAGACCCACAAACTGTAAATATGAACGAAATGAGAAAATTAATGTAAATAGAAGGACACAAGGAGCCAGACGACATTTAATTAAATGGGTAAATCATACAAATAAACTGTTATCTGCCACATTTAACCAACCTCTTTACTCTTTACTCCATCACTCCTCCAGCACATTTAACCAACCTCTTTACTCCATCACTCCTCCAGCACATTTAACCAACCTCTTTACTCTTTACTCCGTCACTCCTCCAGCACATTTAACCAACCTCTTTACTCTTTACTCCATCATTCCTCCAGCACATTTAACCAACCTCTTTACTCTTTACTCCATCACTCCTCCAGCACCACGTACCCTGTGAGATCAGTAGGGCGGGCACACGCTCACATACGACTCCCACAGAGAGGAGGAGAGTGACGGAGAGCAGAACGATCGTAATTGTGGAGAGGTGGATGAAAGTGGCTGGAAATCTAATAGACTCCTCTAACCGAGCACATAAACAGAAATGGATGAGGTCATAAAACCCTACAGCTGGGGTCACCACAGGTCAGTCAGTTGCCATTAATCCTCAGTGGCAGGTATAATATGAATAGCAATCTCATATCTTTGGGGGGGGCTGCATTTAAAAATTGAACAAGCTCTAATTCCCAAAGGGCTGCACCACTATGTCCAAACAATACCACAAATCAATGCAAGATATCCTGACTCTGCCCTCTGCTAACTCAACTAAGCCTGTGCCATGTGACGATACATTTGAAATAAAATGTTTAAATTACATTCTTAAAAAACGTATTAAATGTGATAATACAATGCAATTTACTACCCAAAAGAGGGCAGAGGTCAGAGTTGTGCTGGCATTTATACTGCTCTCTGTCATTTCGGTGTTATGCTCACACTGACATCTGTGTATTACCCACTAAATCACGGAGCAAGTGACATCATACGACTTTAACAGAGGAGACAGAGACAAATGACCTTTGCTATTCATCCGTTGTCGTTCATCCGTGTGCAGTAAAAAGATGCAAACAGGAATACAAGGCTTATTAAAAGTAACAGGCACTAGCTTGGATCCGGAGTTTGTGCTTCCTGTGTCTGCTACCATCCCCTGTCTCCCATCTCAGCCAATAGGAAAGGATCCCGTCTAAAACAGTTAGTTTCCTATGGATACGTACTGTCCCTTCCTCTGCAGCAGTGTCCGCTCACATGTACATGCACGCACACACGCACACACTCACAAACACAAACACAAACACATGTGAGTGCGTGCGTGCACTTACACACATACACTCACACACTCACACACACACACACACACACATATTGAAGACACAGACATACTGAGAATGTAAGATGGCTGTGCAATAGAAGCAAAATTGAATGAACTCAACATTTTCATAATTTATTTTCATATCTAACTATCTAATCATGTCATTAAAGATCTTAATAAATATCTTGGAACAACTTCACATGGCAGACAACGTGAGTAGACACTGGGCAATACCATGTATATACACTGCCTGGCTAAAAAAAAGTCGCCGTTTGGATTTGGAGCCTCTGGAGGCAGTGTTATGATCTGGGGCAACGTTACATGACAACAAAATGAAGTCAGCTGAGTACCTTAACATAATGAATGACCAGGTTATCCTATCAGTGGGGGTTTTTTTCCCTGATGACCCGGGCATATTCCAGGACGACAATGCAAAGATTTATCAGGCTCGAATTGGGAGAAAAAAGGTTCAGGGAGCATGAGGAATCATTTTCACATATGAATTGGCCACCACAGAGCCCTGACCTTAACCCCACTGAAAGTCTTTGGGATGTGCTGGAGAGGACTCTGTGGAGTGGTCCGACTCTCCCGTCGCCAACACAAGGTCTCGGCCAAAAATGAATGCAGCTCTGGACGGAAATAAATGTTGTGACATTGCATAAGGTCGTCGAAACGATGCCACGGCGAATGCGCACTGTAATCAAAGCTAAAGGTGGTCCACAGGCAGTGTATAAGCAGTATGTTAATGATTAATACTATCAGTATATATAGACACAACTTGACACATTTATGGATGAATAAAGCATCACTTTTTACAAACAGCAGTATTCCCCATCATAGCTAAGATGGAGGTAGAGTTTGCCCAGCCTGTGGCACTGTGTTTACACAGGTGTGGGATTTACAGCCCACAGATCACAGACTGGTGAATGTGCCTCAAACTAACTAACAAAGGCCATGGTTATTAAATGCCATGTGCCTTCCAAAGCATTTATGGCTTTGAACAAAGACAAGTGTTTAAACAACTCTGTTACAAAAGCCACACGTAGTCAAAGCCTTACACAGGCAAATCCAGAAAGACTACATTTCAATTGTATGGACAATCTACTGAATTTGATTCACACACAAAACGGCCTGAATTATGAAGTATTAATATTGCTGTTGTTGTTGTTATTACATTTAGACCAGTTTTATTTTGAGGCAGAATGATTGTACCAGTGTCAAAAACCTATTTCATTCAAGGTTAAATGAAAAAACCTACTTCATTTAAGGTTATCCTGTTCAGTATCCTGACTGTCACATTATATTAATGGCAGCTGTAATGACTGGTGTGTTTTCAGCATAGTGTGAAACACCTTGAGCAGGTAACCTCGGGATTATGCCCTTCTCACACACACACACACACACACACAGATGTTCGCGGTGGGTTTAGGATAGAGGGACGGGGGAAGAGATGGAAGTCCTATGACCTTCCTATTGTTCACCTCCTGTGTTCTCAGTGAAACTCCTGCTTCCCACCCCCCATCTCGGTTCTGGGCCAAGGTCTGCAGATGAGCTAGTGCCTCTACAGAGACCTCTACCCAGGGTGTGTTTCTGTTTATAGGACGTTTTCACCTCAACCCCAGCTGTTAGACACATCAGATGCCAAGACAGTAAAACACTGATTACTGTGGGGGGTTTTTTCCTCAGCAAAAGAAAAGAAAAGAAACCATCTCACAAAATTCAAATTTGTACTAACTTAATGGTGCATAATTTATGTAGTGACATGCTAATACACAGTGTAACCTAATTAAGGTAGTGCATATCATTGTAAATATACTAAACTAATAAACTAAATCAAAAGTGTATGTTGGTAATTTTCATGTTTCATTGATGCTATGCCTCCAAGTTTTTCAGTTAGCACTGACTAGGTTGTAGCATTGCACCAACATTCAGGTTTTGGAATCTGCAGCCTGATACTCATGTATAGCATTTCCCTACGCAATTTCCCAACACATATGCGAGAAATTTGCTTTAAAACTAATTGTCTGTCACATATTTTCCAACTTACTTTGATATTTATACATTAATTTATCTTTTATTGTTTTGTCCACAAGGTTCCTTTTTCTAAACACCTAAACTTTGTAAAGCTAACCCACATTTAAGAGTGTTCTCTTAAAAAAATAAATAAATAAATTTAAAAAAACCTCCAGACTCTTTTAATTCCTTGTGCTTGCAGTGGTGCCATAGCCTACTTTAAATGGTCTGACAGTGTTAATCCCCTTAGCCTAATTAGATAGGAATGACTGAACACCTACTTCCTCATTATTTTGCGAAACTGAAAGCAAAAACTATATTTTATTCAGCTAAGCCTTTGCCATTTCACATGTCCATATGTACCCAGCACTGATGTTTCCTATAAAGACATGAATGTTCGTGTGGATGGGGTGTCTTTAGTTCGAACAATAAATGTTGTTGTGCCACCGTATGATGGAAACGTTTTCACCCTTTGAAAAGTGCACTGGAAACACAAGAAATGACGTGAGTGTGAAACCAAAGGGAATGAATTTCACTGTGTTCATTGTCTCATCCTGCGTACGTTCCACAAATTAAAAAACAACTATTTCGGTATTGACTAAAAGATCTGAAGCATTTTTGCTAACCTTAGGCTTTTGACATCCATTTTTGCCTTCGCCAGAATGGCATTGCTTTTATTTTCACAATTACGTTTTTACATTGATCTGGAGGTGACCTCTAACAGTAAGCTCTTACTTGTAAGCTGCTCTATTGACAAGTGCGGCTGTGATATATGTTCACACACTGAAATATTCATGATCTCTATATATTCAGTGGTTTATCACACTGCCTTCACACTCTAGAAGGATAACATCACCAGCAACCAATCAAAAAGCAGATCCTGCCAAGCGCTCCTCAGTGAGTCATCTGTTTTAGGGTTGATCAGTCACACCTATGATTCATTTCACTTCCAATGATTTCATCACCCACAACACCCATTGGTCAGTTCTAGAACAACACATTTGCCAGGCAAATATGTCAAAGTGCTATCACTGAATCAAGTCTATCACTGAATCACAGTATCACTTAACACTGAAATGAAAGAACAGATATGAGATACACAAAAAAACCAAAAGGCTAATTTACTATAATTCATCCTCACGCACAGTTTCTCAAAGGTCAATGGGGGGAGAGGGCGGGGTCATATTTCCTTAATGATCTGTTTAACATGATAAGCGGTTTGAAGGCATTTAGGTCAAACTTGGCATAAATGCAGCACAACGGCAGGCGTGTGCAATGCTCAGGCTATAATGCATTACGGGTGAGTAGCTATGGGCTTACTGACCGTAAGGAATCGGGCTCCTTTTTTTAGATCACTCATACAGGGAGAATGGAGTGATAAAGCTGCAGCTGAGGGACTGGTTTTAACACAAAGTTAATTAAGATAATGGGGAATCCCTGATGAATTAGGGAAGGGAACAAGAGGAAGCAGCGCTGTAAATTGGACACGCCAGTCAAGGCTGCTGCCGTGAATCAATATGGCGGGATGCACAGGCACATCTCAGTTTCCATGGAAACGGTCTCTTCATCTCCCTGAGGGGCTGATGCAGAGCTGAAGACTCAAATACGAATGACTATCTAACACTGTGGCACAATAACCTACTTCCCTTCTCTAGTCTTACACACACACACACACACACACACACAGCGGCAAAGATTTCTCTGGGACTGCTTCTGCTGATTTCTCTGAGACAGCAAACTAGATGTTACCATAATATTTTAAAAATGAATATGCTTAGTATACAGTTAGATGTGTCACCAGTAATGGGGCAAATTCAGTTAATGATGTCTTTTTTTTTTATTTAGGGTTTTTCAAATTACGACAACTCTCAGAATTAAACGACACCAGAAATCTGATGTGAAAAAGATTTCAGTGACCGTATCAAGCACATTACCAAAGCGCAGATTGTCCACTTGGTTTGTATTCTGCTCAAACAAATTAAGCATTTATTTAACAGTGTAATGGGCATGCATCTCTAATTCTGATATGGGGGAATACTAGTAATTTGAAAACTCACCACAAAAAAGAAAAAAAAAAGAAAACTGGAGTAGCTATCTGACAAGTCAGGACCACACTATGTGCTGCATTTAAACACACACACACACACACACACACACACACACACACACGTTATTATCCCTCTGTTCATATGTACTGTACTTACTGTACATGTGAAATATCACTACAGCAGGAATCAGTGGAACTGAAGTGAAGAACAAAATTAATGTAAACTATACTGGTCACTCTACAATGTGGTTTTTTTTTTATCAAAAAGACCAATATTTCCAAAATGCTACAGTACTCTTGTAATCAGAGATCTCAGTGTGGTACTAGAATCAGCATACCCCTTTTCCGTCTCAACATGCCCCTTTTACTCACACCGCACATCAAACACCATCTGGACACACACTCAGCAGCAAGGAGCAATTCTGAATAAAACACTCACCGACATGGGTAATGACACAAGTCACTCTCTCTAAAAGCTCCTGGAGAGACATCTCTTCCTCTTTTAGCCAGCAGAGCATCTCCGGGGCCAGCGCTGTATCCGTCCTCCTCACCTCCTCCTACACACTCTCTCTCTCTCTCCTTTATGCTATATTCTTTTCTCCACTGTGACGCTGCCGCTCCCGCACTGATGGGCTCCCCAACACATGCACACACATGCACGCACATACACACACACACACAAAGCACACTGCCACGCCCAGTTCCCAAGCACCTTCAAAGGATAACAGAGAGAGAGACAGAGAGAGAGAGAGAGAGAGAACGAGAGAAGATATTCTAATCCTTCCAAGCAAAGTGGCTGGCTGTGGTATGTCTACAAAGAGATTTTCCCTACTGAAGAGAGAGCGCTTCCTGTTAATAATTCAAATTACCCACGCATATCTAAGTGATACTCAAAAGGATTTTGCTTAGCTCATAAGCCGGTTGTGGGCTTTCTGTCATAATGGGTGAGTCAGGCATCAGGAGACCAATCAGGGAGCATCTACCTGCCTTTAGGGAGACCAGGGCATTCTGGCTCCCCTCATGTAAAATCTGGAACTGGACAGCAGATGGAATGGAGCCGGCACTCACACTACACAGAGCCAAAAATAATAACACAGAAAGATGGCGTTAACATTGTTAACTCTGAACTCTGTCATATGAATTTATTTTCAAAGTTTGTCGAGTGACATAAGGACATCACAACCTAAAACAGATTTTTTTTTTTTTTTTTTTAAGTGGTAAATAGATATTTGCTCATTTCAGAGATACTTACAACGTAGCTCAGGAATTTAACTGTGAAAATGAAAAATGTATTAAAATGATTAAAACCATCGCATAAAGTCAGTTTCTTCGCTTTTCTTAGTGAATAAAACTGCATTGTGTACGGGTTCGCATGTTTCTCATTTACTCAGCGGTAATTTAGAAAGAGGTTCGAGATTTCGTGTAGACTCTGTTCCATATTTTATCGCAAACAAATATGTAGCACTGGCTATATTATCATCTTCTTTCGCCATCACACTTGGGAAAGTGACTATCGCCTTGGAAACGACCAGCCGGGAGACGACAGCTGCGTCCTCGCAACTCTGGACCACTTATGAACATGTCTGGCGATGCTAAGCATATCTCGCAAAAACTTCAACATTCAGACATGGCTGTGGGTGTATATATGTGTACATATATATATATTGGGGGGGGGGGGGGTAAATCAATTAAATTTAAACTGCCCATTATTATTATTATTATTATTATTATTATTATTATTATTATTATTATCGTTGTTGGTGTTGTTGTTTTAATGTGCTATTATATTACGTATCATAGATTACGTATTGAAAGCAAAGTATCTCAGCTTTCTTTTTTGTCGTCTTCTTTCCTCGCCTTTCTTATAACATTTAATTAACATGGGTAGTACTGTTTAAGGTACTATTCAATTACTGTGAAATAATAGTAATAGTTTAGGTTCCATCTGTACGAAGCAATTGGTTTAATTGTTGTATTTAGAATCCTAGCAGTATGCGCAGAAACACGTTAAGAGAATACCACCAGATATTATTTAGTTGCCTTATTGTTATTATTTGACGGATCCTGCAAGCAAAGGGACGTAGGCGGAAGTCGTACGTCATTTGTGCGACTGGCGGGAACCTGCCGAACTGTGGCGGCTGCAAATGTCAACAATTAACAACTGTGGTTTCCCGTTGTTTTAAGGTATGAGTTGAACCTTTTTGGTATGAAAGTCTCTAAAAGATCAACATTTTCATTCTCTCCGGTATTTTGCTGCCATTGCAGTTTGAATTCGCAATATATCTCTGTGTTTTTACGAGCCGCTCATACCTTTAGCTCTGAAATGACTGTCTCCCGATAGTAAGGTTAGTCCGTGGTTGTCTGGCCTGTTCAGTTTTTCATCATTTTTAGTCTGTTACTGAGTTGTAGAATGATCCCTTATCTGTCTCCTAGGAATAAACATGCAAGCATTTTTGAAAGGAGCATCTACCCAGAGCGTCAAACCGCAAAAAGACAAATCAGCTGGAACTAGCGGAGAAAAGAAGCCGCGGGCATTGCCATGGGTAGAGAAATAGTAAGTTTTCGTCCTCATAGATCCATGCGTATGCGTTGTGCAGTAATAATTAGTGTGTGTTTAAAGTTCATATGAAGCTAGTTGAACCGCGTGTCGCACGAGCAGAGTATTCAGTATTCTGTCAGAGGTGTTTGTATTGGAGACATGAGCACGGAGACCATGTATTGTATTTCTTGAATAGTCACGTTGCATTGATCCCATGCAACGTATCAGCATACTTTACCGAAACCAAGCAAGAGGTTAACATATATGCTTGACTCATTTCTTCAGTAGGCTTTCTAATTTGCTCAGCCAACAACAAGAGCAACACGAGTCATCACATACGTTTGGTTCCCTCCACTTTGGTCCGCAGTGTTTGTTGCATTGCTTTACAGCTTAGTCTAAACTATTGTAATTTACTCCTTATCCAACCTACTTGAAGAACATTGGTCCAGGCCGGTTTAATGTATACAGTACACTATATGTACTATAGTATGTATATAGTAATATAATATTGTGTAATATTTATTGAAACCTCCTTTGTATATTTGCACCAGTTTAACCATTCATCTTTTTCTGCTTGAATTCAATTTATGTTTTCTAGGTTAACCCTCTTCATGTGTACTGTGCACATCTGTTTGCTTTTTGTCTTTCTGGCCTTGTTTCTTAGACTGGTGAATACTGGTGTTAATGCCAGGGAGGATAGTGAGAGTTAGTCTGAAAATGAGTGTTAGAAATGGGGTAGCACCCCTTGACAGCACCTTGACTTGGTGTTATACTTTCAATGACACAAAAGCAGCCTGACGTCATTGGTGCAACTGACGTGAACCAAGATGACAGTTACTTAACAGATATCACACAAATGAATAGTCAGGATTATGTACATAATCTTATAAGGTTTTGTTACTCTATTTTTTCAGTAGGCCAAAGTGTGTGGACGAGGTTGCCTTTCAGGAGGAGGTGGTTGCAGTACTAAAGAAATCCCTAGAGGGCGCTGATGTGAGTATTTTCTGAAATTGTCCTGCAATCTAATTCTCCTAAAAGTAGTGTCACTGCAAGCTCTTTGAATGATTTTTTTTTTTTTACTTTTTTTTTGTTTTGTTTTTGTTTTGTTTTTTTCTTTTGAGTTGTCTCTTATACCCAAAAATGTCCTATTAATTGTCCTTCACATTGTCCTATCACTTATTGCTCACCTGCTGTCCAATGTGTGATTTTAGCAACTGAGTGGACAGTTAGACAATACCTGCTATGCTCTTATCAGCAGCCAAAGGCACACGGTCTGCTCAGGGTCAGGCGGTCTGCTCAGGGTCAGGCGGTCTGCTCAGGGTCACACGGTCTGCTCTGGCCGTCTGCTCAGGGTCACACGGTCTGCACAGGGTCACACGGTCTGCTCTGGCCGTCTGCTCAGGGTCACACGGTCTGCTCAGGGTCACACAGTCTGCTCAGGGTCAGGCGGTCTGCTCAGGGTCACACAGTCTCCACAGGGTCACGCCGTCTGCTCAGGGTCGCACGGTCTACCAAAGGTCGCACGGTCTGCTAAGGGTGTCTCTTTGGTCTCTTTGAGCTGGTTGGATTGAGTTATCTTCTCTGTATGTGTGTTCCTAGATATCTTATTTACAGATTCAATTCTAAGCAGCACATAGTTTGTCCTAGATTAAACTGCATTTAAATTTGTATCCCATTTGTAAACATCAGTTTCTCGTTTCGCTAGCAGAGTGGTGCAGTGTAGGCAAGTTGATATTGCTGTAGATCTGCTGTTATTATTTATAGAATTATGAGAGTGTGATTATGCAGAGGTGGATTTGGCCCACCTGTCCTGGACTATCCTATATTGGGTTTCTATTGGTCTATTAATAGTCAGGACCCGTGTCCTGCCCAGGCTTGTGAGTCTCCCTTCCCTGGCCATGGCTGTAATAAAATCCCCATGGTGTGGAGCTGCAGCGACTTCACAGTTTCTTATCCTCGCCAACACTAAGTCTGTCTTCTCTGTTAACTAATCTGTCTAGACATCTGGCCCCGTAGTGTTGTGTTGTTATGCTTTCCTGAGATTTGAGAGCTAAATAGTCTTGTTCTGTTTGAGACCTTTGCATAATTGACTCTTCATTTACATGAAACAGACAGAACACAGCCCATTCAGTGTCCTTAAAGGAAGAACTAGCTAGCTGTTTTGGTTATGTTTGTTATTATATTGTATAATACTGTGTGTCAGTACGTACAGTTTTCAAAATGCCACCCCCATGTTCACTCAGAAATGTCAATAACTGAACTTTCAGCGGTTATTATCGACCCTTCTTTTTATTGATACGCGTTTTAATTTGTCTCTCTCTCTGCCTGTACAGCTGCCTAACCTGCTGTTCTATGGCCCACCGGGGACAGGAAAGACGTCCACCATCCTTGCTGCAGCCAGGCAACTTTACGGGTAAGATCCCGTCTACGGTCTGGGCTCCGGCCATCGGGTTTCTGGCTTTCCCTCCACTTTTTCACCATAAACGTGGAGTATTATTTACTTAAGTTCTTGTTCCACAAAGACTGCAGCAGATCCCCAGCGCCATACTGGAGTGTCTGTGTAATGCCTGTCCCTTCCAAATGGTGAACAAAACTAGTCCGTAGCTGTGAAAAACTAGCCGTGAGGGTAGCCAGGGACGGTCGTTCCTTGGTTTACGCCTCAAAGGCGCTGTTCTCTCAGTGCTGTGGTATATCGTCTCCAGCCTGCTCCTCCTTTAAAGGAGCACTAAGAAGGGGAGCAACTTCAAAAGTGAAACTGTTTAAGCCTCAAGCTGTGATGAGCTCATCTTGGTAATGACTTGTAGTATGCTGCATACTAATTACAGAGCGGATGATGAAACCATGCTGTTTGTTTTTGTGATTTAATAGACTCATGATAAACTTTTGAGATTTATTACAGTGTCTCTTTCAGTCATTGTAATGTCACCACATGTAGGCTCCAAGAGTAGGTGCTCACGTGTGTTCTACAGGCGCACACACCCAGGCTGTTAGAAATGGGTCTCTAAAATCTGAACAGAACAACATTTGTGGCATTTTTGAGGTATTTAATTAGAAAGAGCAAAGCAATATCTCTTCTGCTAAATGACTGATGTTATCCTTGATGTCAAAGTTAGCCTGCTGGTTCTGGTAATAAAATGATTTCATACTGGAAACCAAATGAACTTTTTGGTGTTACAGTTTCATTCGGAGCAGAATGCTCCTGAGGCTATACAAGGGTCAAATATATATTTGTGAGACTGATAATTATGGAGAAACATTGCGATGACATCTTTGGCCATGCGACTGAGTCCTGCATTAACGCTCTCTTGCCCTGTGTTACACCTGCAGACCAGAGCTGTATCGTCAGAGGGTTCTGGAGCTGAACGCCTCTGATGAGAGAGGAATCCAGGTGGTTCGTGAGAAAGTGAAAAACTTCGCCCAGCTTACTGTGGCAGGAACGCGGCCCGAGTGAGTCACACTGTCCGCGTTTGAACCTCTACTCTTTCCTCATTCAGCTCCTCTTCATTCATCCAACCATCAACCTCACCTACACATCCATCCACTCGTCCCATGTTTTTTATTATTATTTATTTTAGTTGGTTTTAAGCCAACGTGCTGTAAAATAAACCGATTAGACGATTTTTCTCTCTCTCTCTCTCTCTCTCTCGTCTCCAGTGGAAAACCCTGTCCGCCGTTTAAGATCGTGATCCTAGATGAAGCTGACTCCATGACCGGAGCCGCCCAGGCCGCTCTCAGACGCACCATGGAGAAAGAGTCTCGCACCACTCGCTTTTGCCTCATCTGCAACTACGTCAGCAGGTCGGTGGAGCACAGCGCACCTCACGGGCCAACACTGACAGATACCCAGTCAAATCACAGCTTTTTAAACGAATCTTTTTAAATGTCGGATGTTTCAGGATCATCGAGCCCTTGACGTCTCGATGCTCCAAATTCCGATTCAAACCCCTGGCCAATCAGATTCAAGAAGAGCGTCTGCTAGAGATCTGTCAGAAGGAGAACCTTAAGTACAGTAAGGAGGTACGTATCACCCTGATGCAGGCATATCTCACACACATAGGCTTCATCTCCTGGCGACAGAAAGGGGTACGCTAATCTGATGTGTATGTTCAACTGCATGTTCCTTTAAAAGCCAGCCCACCCCCTTTTCTCATATGGACTGGTTCTGTCATTTGACACTGCCTTAGGATGTCTACTTTTAACATGTTTTTTTCCATCAGTGCCTTGGACTGTATTTGATTTTATATGCAGGGGTGCACATAAGTGGTGCGGATGAGCGCATGCGTGGTCAAAATAAACGATGCACAGTATTTATTACAATAAGTAGCGCTTTTGCATACCAACATTTTTGAGACACAGTTACCTACTAAAACATTAGAATATTCTCTCCATGCATCACTGGTAAGATAGCCATTATGACAAACGTATTAATGTTAATCATCTGTTGGTAATTGTGTAACTTGTAGCCTTTGTCCTTGATTTAAGTGGATGTATTTTTTTTCCAAGTTACCAAGGTTATTGCTAGCGAGTAGTTAGCTTACGTTATAACTAGCTTCGTGCAGCAGGCTCGACTTTGACTCGCGGCCCGTCACTAGCCTGCATTCTTTATAACCTACTGCTGAACTGAATGACAGGTCAGACACCCCGTATCGCAACTGTAGCGTACTCAATAACCAAGCCAGTCCGATCTTCCGTTCTTTGTTTGCACTGAAATGGAATATATAGAAAACAACAAAATACTGCCACAGTTTTATACATCAAGCACACTTTAACCAGAAGTAGCGTTAAACGCATGCCCTGTCACAACAATGCACAACATAAGGCTGTCCCAACACTAGCTGGGTTTCCATTTTTTTTAATGTAAATTCAAGCTTAAACCTTGCATGAAATCTTTTAAGTCGCATAAGAAATGTATTCACTGGGAAGAGGTGATTAGTATCGGGTAAAGTGATACTGGTTGATGGAAACAGGTTTAGACGAATCAACAAGGGGTTTGTTGCGATTTTATCACGTATTTCCATTGAAGTTGCCCTAGACGAGTTTTAAACCTGAAGCTGTTCGCGATTCCTCCCACGATGAGGAGAGAGTACATTTTTAATCCGCATAACACAGCTGATGGGCACAGACATTTCCTTCGGCGAATTTTCATGAATGCGCTTAAAATATACGAATGTGTTGGGTAGAAAACCAGCTACTACCTCCTGTTGAAGGTTTACATTACTGGAACTATAAAGTCAAAGCCAGACATACTAATGTCAGTCAAACCCATCAAGCATTATACAAATAAAAAATTAGATCACATTTTCTTTATTTCAGGAGCGTTTGTGATGATATCTTAGTTATATTATCAACCAATTTAACAAACAATCACCTATTATTTTTTAGTATTAAATAATTCCATTCTAACTGTGCATCTTTTGGGTGGGCCTAGGCCTGCCAGGCCCGTCTGTTGGCTACGCCCCCGTCATGCGGTGTAAAAGGTGAGCACCGAGCAACATCTTTAGGTGCTCCTTTGAGAACCACACCAAAAATGTTATGTGTACCCCTGTTTATAATTATATTTTATTTTAAAAAATGTCAGTTACTTGTTGTGGTCCAGAGCACACTCCCAATGGCACTGACTGACCATATTGTGGTTGGTCAGTGTTTCAACTCTGGATTCCCAAATGAACGTTATTGTTCAATGTTAATGTTCAAAAAAAAATAGTTCCAGTTCAAGCTGGTTGAAGATGGTGTATATGATGTGTAAACTGGTCAATGATGTTCTCGTTCAATCTAACATGATGTGGGGTAAATCAGCCTGTTTTAGTTTTGATGTTTAAGACAGCCTGCAAAAATCATGTACAGACATGCTACAAGGATTCCTAAATGTTCACACCGAAAAATTGGTTAGATATTCTTCTTCTGAAATGACCTACAAGGAAAATAAAGTGGAATTTTCCATTACAAAGAAATAACTGTTCAGATGTGTTTCCATATCAACAAGCGTGAACTTGCTCTTTCACGAGTTCACTTATTGCACCGACGTTTATTTGAACCGAGTCCTAAATTTGTCTGGAGCAGACTTTATGAGGCTGCCCATGCAGACAGCAGACTGTTGTTATTATTATATGAGCGTGATGGTCTGCGTTCTCTCATCCAGGCGATTGATGCTCTGGTCAGAGTGTCAGAGGGTGATCTGAGGAAAGCCATTACGTACCTACAGAGTGCAGCGAGGCTGAACAGTGACAAAGAAATCACAGAGAACAGCGTCATAGAGATCGCAGGGGTGAGTCTTTCTCTCATAACATTAGCCACTCTACTGTTGAAACACACTCATGTCAGCGTCTCAGACTGAATTGATGGGTTCTATGTTGTTGTCTTTTTTTTTAAGGTGGTCCCCCCTAAATTGATAGAAAATCTGCTCCAGATTTGTTACAAAAGTACCTTTGAAAAGCTACAGATTGCTGTAAAGGTAAGCAGGTCCTTGATTTAATTAACTTACATAGTGACACCTGATTTATTTCCCAATAGACACTGAAGTTTCCATAGTGCTGGTACAGTATCTACTCTGACCGCTCTTCACAGAGAACACTGTACAAGCTGTAAGTGGAGGCTCTTATTTCACTCATCAGATGACACAAAGCTTTTTGTTTTGTTAAATAGAACATGATAGATGAGGGCTACGCAGCCACACAGATTCTTAACCAGTTACACGACGTCATCATCCAGGAGACCCTAAGCGACAAGCAGAAGTCTGTCATCGCTGAGAAAATGGCTGTGAGTGATATGGGACCACAAAACACAAAACCACTGCTCTGTTGTTGACATCTGGGCTTAGCAGTGATTTCTGAACACCTCCTGCCCGTGTGTGTGTGTGTGTTTCTTCTAGGAACTTGACAAGTGCTTAGCAGACGGAGCAGATGAGTACTTGCAGATGATGGGTCTCTGTTCTGTCATCATGCAGCAGGCGGCACAGACTGACTGAACTGACCAGACCAGTCAGCTTCTCTATGGGACCACAGACACACTGCAACTATCCAAAAGGGCTCCATTTCTGCCTTTGTTTTTCCATGTTCTTGTAACTTCAGATTCTCTAATTAAAATCATTGTTTGCTATACACGTTGTGTTCCGAGCACTGTGTTAGACACGCAGATGTATGGGTTGCGGATGATCACTTTTAGATGTTAGTTGATTTGGTTAATTGAGTCAAGTGTTGTCATACACCCATCAACACTTCAGCAAACTCTGATTATACCGCCATCCCATAATCATCTTAACTATTTAAAAAACAGAAAAGGGCTGATAAGCCATCCTGTTTGTGTTTTTCGTATGTTAACAGATCCCCGTTTTAGTCTTATGCCACTGTGACCCAAGAGGCTGCACCATTAAAGACTTAAAGATACAAGTACTGTCATTTACCTTGACCACATTCAACCGTCTGACCTCCGACTCAGAGAACAATCACAAGGCGCCATATTACTCTTTATTTTTCAAACGGGTCAAATACATTTCAAGATGAAGTGCTTTGTTATAAACCTCCATGTTTAAAAAGAGGTTTTTGTTTTTTTTCTTTTGGATATATTGGTTATGCACGATTAAATAGGTTATATACAGACACAAAATTAACTGGAAAGTGCTTAAATAATTTGGAAGGCTGCTCCATCTGACCCAAAACCTACAGTAACTGCAAATATGTTAAATTCACAAAGTTGGCAGACTTGATACAGCACTTATACCTTTTAGTCCACAAGTAAACTATTAAACGATAGAGAACATCTAGTACACACACCTTTATTGGTCTAGGAAAAAAATACCTATGAAAGAATAATTTTAAAGACCCCATATCTATAATTCCCACCCCAGCAGTCTAACGGTGAGGAGGACCGTACTCTACGACAATCCTCACGAGAACCCGCGACCGGAGTCGCTTCAGTTTGCAAAACCTTGAGTTTCTGATCCGCCTTCAGCATTGAGACAAGATTGGACAAAATTGTGGTCTGGTAAAAGAAGCAAAATGCACCTGTTTATTCAGCAACAGCGAGCACCGCATAAAAGAAAAACCAGCCCGGGGAGTTAAATCAGATCGGCCACATTCATAGGCATCTCCTCCACAGTAGTATTGTAAAAAGTCTCAATGTCGCGCAAAATCCTCTTGTCTTCTTCAGTGACAAAGTTAATAGCAACTCCTTTTCTGCCGAAACGGCCACCTCGTCCGATTCTGTCAAACGGAGGCAGAGAGGCACAGACCCATGGCACCACGTTAAAAAAGCATGCCAGCCAAAGGAAGAGAATATGGAGAGCAGCGTGCCAGAGAGTTTGGGCACATACCTGTGGATGTAGTTTTCTCGGTTGGTTGGTAGGTCATAGTTAATGACTAGAGATACCTGCTGAACATCAATGCCACGAGCCTACAATGGAAAAGGATTCAAATCAATTCTAACTGGTCTTCGTTCATCTCCGACAGTAAACCTGACGGAAAGGCAGAGGGGTGAGGGGTTACGTTCTGGAATCCTGGTGGAAACCAAATTAAGACTGTACGGTGTGGTAGCACCCAAAGCTTATTTTAAAAAAAACAAATAAAGCTCAACCAAAGAGATTAAAAAGGACATTTCTGATAATGGCATGAACTGCAGATGCATGAGAATGCCGAGCAAGCAGCGGTTTAATTTTAATAAGAACCATCTACAGTACCAGCTTATTAAACCACACTCAAGGTGTGTTGTATACACTACCTGTCAAAGTTGAAACTTACCAGCAAATCTGTTGTGATCAGGACTCTGCTAGATCCTGAACGGAACTCCCTCATGATCACGTCTCTCTCCTTCTGATCCATGTCACCGTGCTGCAAAGGCCAAATTCACCATGAAAAATGACAAAACCGTGTGCAAACGGTGTCAGCCAAATAAGACCTCGGAAAAAGTGAACAAAGCTGGACGTCTTACCAGAGCGGAGACGGTGAAGTCACGTGCGTGCATCTTCTCGGTGAGCCAGTCCACCTTTCTCCTAGTGTTCAAGAAGATGACAGCCTGGGTGATTGTCAGGGTCTCGTACAGGTCACACAGAGTGTCCAGTTTCCACTCCTGCAGACAGAAAAGGGTTAAATAATCTGTCAATGCTAACCAGAGTGCTACCCTCTAATCTCAAAAAAGACACTCCATCAATAAGCTTGCTTTCAGTGCGGTCCTGTCCTGCTCTTCCTCTTTGGTGTGCCCGTACTCACATCACAAACAGAACACAGCCACGGAGGCTTTGATGTGTGCCTTGCATCTCAGGGCCTTTATTGTTTGTTTTTTGTTGTTGTTTTTTTTTTGTTTTTGTTTTTTTTTAAGTCTGAAGAGAGTTTGTCTGTTTCTTCGTTCTCTTACAGTCTGAGCAGTAGAAGAAGGGGTCTGAGTTTCAGACGGGGGTTGCCGTGGTATTCACCTCACGTTCAACATTGATGTAGAACTGCTTGATACCCTCCAGGGTCAGCTCCTCCTTCTTCACCAGGATGCGAACGGGCTCTCGCATGAATTTTTTGGTCACCTCCAACACGTCAGCTGGCATCGTGGCCGAGAGAAGCACTACCTGCAAAAGATGTGGGGTTTTGTTCCCCCGTCCCCGTCAGCAAACTCGTAATGCCTCAATGCCCACCTAAAACAACTCAAAGCTCCATCCACAGTATCATGAGGACTGCTAGAGTAATAAACAAACATGCAAGGCAGTGTCATTAACGGCACCTTTTTTTTCAGCCCTGTGACTGGGTCAAGAGCAGTTTCTGACTCTGCTCTGGACTCACTACCACGCTAAACTACAGATTGTTTGAATCTGTGCCACCAACACTGTGTAAGCGTGTGTGACTCATCTAAAAATTGGTCCTTGTGAGGAGAGAGGACATGAGTTAATCATCTATGTTTGAGCCCAAGATTAAAATGAAACAGAGGATCTGATTCTCTCCAGAGGAAAACAGGGCAGAGGTGTAAACCCTCCCTCGGCTTGATCATCACATGGGATTTTACAATAAAAGAGCTGCTGTGTTCAAAGTGCTGGCAGAGAAGAGAGAAAAAAAAAAAAATTCCAGGCACTCACTTGGATGTTGGTGCTTAATTTTTGAAAGATTTCATAGATCTGATCCTTGAATCCTCGACTCAGCATTTCATCGGCTTCATCCAAGACAAACATCTTGATCCACTTAGGAGCTGCACAGAGGAAAGAAAAGACACTTAATGTCACTTTTACGACTAAAACGTACAATACATGGGCATGCTGCCAGAGTGATGCAAACCATGCTTACATGTTCAGTTCTTTGTACTCACAGAGGTATCTCCTGTTAAGCATGTCAAAGACACGTCCAGGGGTCCCCACTACTATGTGGTACGCCTCAGCTTGGAGCTTCTGCATCTCATTTCGAACATTTGTGCCTCCGATACAGGCGTGGCAGGTGGCACCCATGTAGTCACCCAGGGCCAGAATTACCTTTTGGATCTGACACACACGCGTACATTTCAATGCCTACTGCATTAAAAGTCCATAGGTTCTGCCAAAATCAGTTTTGCAAAAGGTTAATAACAACATAAGCCTGTCAATGATTACACATCATGTGTCTTATGTCAACATCATGTGTCTTGCATACTCTCATTGTATTCTGCCGTATGAGGGTCTCTTGAAGGGGTTTACCTGTTGGGCCAGCTCTCGGGTTGGAGCCAGAACCAGGGCCTGAGTCTCTTTTTGTTCTATATCCAGCTGCTGCAGGATGGAGATGGCAAACGTAGCTGTCTTGCCAGTACCTGACTGGGCCTGAGCAATGACATCATATCCTTGGAAGATAAAGGAAGGGGGAAAAAAACAAACAAACATATAGCTATGATTCTGAGTCTCAAACTTCCTGTAGAGATCACATACTGTTCTAAAATCCACACAAAACTGTTAAACTCCTTCAAGCTGACAGCTGAAACAGGCAAATAAGGTAACCGTCCCATTTCAGGTTAGTCCTGAGGGACAAGCTAGAGAGAGAAGGCCACCAGGTAACTTCCCCAACAGGAAAAACTAATAAGCATTTCCTTACCTTTAATACATGGAATGATCGCCCTCTGCTGAATAGCTGATGGTTTCTCAAAACCATAAGCATAGATTCCTCTCAAGAGGGTTTCTTTCAAATTCATGTCATCGAAATTATCTGTGATCTCGTTCCAGTTGCTCTGTAAAGACAAAAGTTATAATTACGTATTTAAACGAATGTTTTGCGTTCTTTTTAGACAGACACATGACTAACTTACAAAGTACGCTATGGTATACGCACCTCGATGACACCATCAGGCTCCATTCCTTCGGGGCCTCCATGGTCTCTGTCTCTAGAGCTGGTGAAAAGAAATCAATGCATAAGCTGACACGTCCAAATGAGCACCCATACACTGGTGATGCCAACGCTATTCATCTTGGGGCTACGATGAGGGGTGTGGACTTACGACCGCCAAGCTGACAGCTACAGCTAACTAAGCAAACTTACATGGGTAACGCTAGTCGGACAGTCGTTCGTGTCGCTAGAATGTTTTCAGTTGACAACAATACGTGAAAGTAGTTCATTGTGCTATTACCTACTCTACAACAATTACTGGCTGTCTGAAAAATAAGCTGGTAACGATAGTGGGCTTTCGGGGTTCAGTCCCAGCTCATTTATTAGAGAGTGGCAGTCATGAATGCAAAGAGGTACAACTTGTACCATGTAGTCGGGGTATACAGAGGTGGGGAGTGTCACATTTGTATACTTTAAGTTTAATCTGGGGGATGACAGATGAGGACCAATTCTGTGCTGGCCGACGTTAGACAACCATACATTACAGTGATTGCCGCACTCTGGTTCTAATCAACTTAGTTACACATTTATCAAACGTCCATCCGACTATCTGAAAAGTTATCCACAATTCCACAGCTTTCAGGCTTCTCCTGCCATCACATTGCGTAGTTGGCTGACGTTGGCTGCCCAACGTTAGTTAGCTTGTTAGCCTGCTAACCTTACCAACCAGGCATTGCTAGCCCATGTAGATAACAGATTGCCCTGTACCCATTAATGACCGCATACGAAGGTATTAACACTTAAAGACAGACTCCCTTTGGTAAACCGAGGTTTCAGAAATTCCGTTTTTGTTTGCATTTATGTCATTCATACCTGTTAAAATCCGCAGAACCGCTTGACATGATCCGACCGATGCTTCAGCGCTCGATTGAAGAGGAAGTACACTGCAAGCGCAGAACATTTTAATCAACCGGCACTTAAGCTTCCGGTGAACAAAAAATGTCCACCAGTACTCAAAAACTGGTTCCATCCCTTTATACAGACATATTCGTTGGAACAAACTATCCATTGCAAAACGACTCAATTTATTAAAACGAAAAGTTTTATTGCTGACGCTTGTCATTATGAACTATATCTTCTGGCGGAAGGATATTGCAGTAAAACACATTAGTCTTTTTGGTTACTACGGGGTTTCCCTCGACCCACTAAATGCAAGGGCATCGGAAAGTGCTTCTTCAGCATTATGGGAAATGTAGTATCATGGTAATATTTATCTTTTGTAAAAAGGCCATCTAAAATATATTGTTATAAGATGCTAAAATGCAGGTGTTGCAGCTGAGCCAGTGAATAAGTGACTCAAGTTGTAATTTAAATTTCAAAATAATACGTAAAGTTATGATATAAAAAGGCCATCCTATGCCAACATAAACTCTAGGTCCCTACATTTTGTTATGAGGCTCTAGAAAATGACCTTTTCAAATGAAGTTCAGGGTGGACTCATTGAACACAAACAATCCATACTCTTCAGTCTTTGGTTTTGTTTTTTATTTTGTTTTATTTTTGGCTTTTTGTTCCCTCGCTTTCAAGAATGTAACATTGCTTAGTTATATCACCATACAATTTCATTCATGCTTCAAAATTCAGTCTGTTTAAAGGAACAAAAATAATAACAGTTGCACGCAATATAAACCTATTATATTTATTCACTTATTCATTTTATGGGTATGTGAGCGACTTTTAGAGCCTATATTTAGCCCTCTCCACAGCCAACAAATGCCAACAAATGTGTTTCAGAAAGCCCTCACTGCCGAGCTGACTTGCTCTGTAGTCCTTTTCAGGAGTTCTGCTTTTTCTGATCATTCCACAGCTGACAACTACTTAAAAAATTACACTTGTTTGTTTCCGTTCAGTCAGTGTGGAAAAGCAAATAATGTACATGTATTGTAATCTATGCACCCCATGTCAAAACACCACCTTTCGTTACAAAAATTTTCTTAAAAGATCACAGCTCACCATTACTTATGGCAAGTCACATACTAGTGTATTAGTAGTTCACAGTAAGAATTCAAATCTTTATTTTGCATGTGGTGTTACTGCGGATAGACTGTAACCTGTAAAGAAAGTAATTAGAAGTACATTTCAATACAAGAAGGATTTGGTGGTCTCCAGTTCTCCCTCAGGCAAAAGAGCACAGATCAGGCTATGGAATAGTTTTCCCTAATCTTAGCCACTATGACAAAAGTATGGCTACTGATCCCAGATCATAGACCAGAGGTAGAGTGTGTCTTCTCTGTGTTGCGGTGTTAGAAAGGTCTATTTCTGGAGCGGGTGTTGATCAGTCCAAGCACAGAGAAAGCACTTGCTGCAGCCGTCACCAAACTTATTGCCCCTATTGCCCGACTTGCCTGTGAATACAACATCAGAGACATTATAAAACAATGCAAATCCACAACACTGAACGAGCTTATGTTTATTATTATGTATTAGCATGACATTTCCTGATCTACATTGTGAGTGAAGAGGGGGGGTGACTTAGTGACTAGAATTATGAGACACAGACATGTACAACTTTTATAAATTTCTTTGTGCAAAACAATAAAAGATCTGCATGTATTTTACTGTTAATAACGTGTGACAAAAGGAAAGTTTACTTCTGGTGCTGCAAGAAACATCCGCTGTGAAAACAATCTAAGTTCAAAATCATATGTGAAAAGAAGCCATAAATAAACAGAGAAAAAAGAGACCTGCTCTGATACACCCTCTCCATAGCGCAGCAGTGTCACAAAGTGTTCACAGTTACTTCCCAAAAGGTCATAAGAAACCTCCTGGTCAATGAGGTTTTGAGCTCGCTGAATGATCTCAGAGACAGGCAGAGGGGTGTGGTTGTCATCATATTTGTTGTTGACACGGTATGAATCTCCCCCCACCACCTCCTTGAGCAGCTGCATGCGGACAACCGCCTTGCGACTGAAGACTGACTTTACGCTGGACATGGCCGCAGCCTGGCTCTCATCTGAGGGAAAAGCGCAAAAAGGTTGAGTGAAAAGCACTTATGGTCAGAGGTAGCAAAAGCAAAAGAAGAAGTATTCTTGCCAAAAAAAGAAATTACTCTAAGTAGAGTTAAAATATCCCTCTTGAAAAATACTTAAGTAAGAGTAAAATATTCACTCACTTACAGTTTACAAAAACGGTTGTGAGTTTAACTCTACTTAGAGTACTTTTTCTTAGCAAGAATACTTTTACTTTTGCCACCTCTGCTTATGCCAGAAAGATCAAAGAGACACCCAAATAGACACTCTGTACTGACCAACTGGTGTTAGGTTGATGATATAACCATCACCTAGATACAACGCCCAGTGCTGATAAGCTGGTCTGAAGATCTCGATGAGGTCACCAGGCTGAGGTTCCCCTGCAGAGTCACTGGGATCAGGTTGACTGGAGGCCATCTTAGAAAACAAAACAAACAAACAAAAAAAACATGACAGTTACAAATATATAATTCATGATAATTGCATAAGAAGCCAATATATGTTGATACCATACCACTATACTCTCGAGAACTACGCCAGTGCGGAAGGCAGAGGTCAGTAGTTTAAATATATCACATATCATGTATCACTTTCATTCCCTGTCAGCTACGGGGGTGAAGAGGATAGGTTCGCTAAACTGCCGAACTTGATCAGTTGCCTTAAATCACTGTCAGTCTGTTGAAGTAAGTCTGTAAAAAAATAAAACTTGAAATTTATTTTAGAAACGAATGTAACTCACAATGTTGAATGTCCGAGGTTGTCTATCCATCATCCCACATCATAATTCTATACATTCTGAAATGTTAATGAAAATGGAAATGTTATACTTAGTTTTGACAAGGTGCCGCTAAATAACATTCTTTAAACACTCTCTCTCCATATTGAAAAAACTCTGGGAGATAAAATAATCACATGTAATTCAGAATCATGACGGTGACTTTCAGGCCATTTGAAATTGGCGAGAGAGTTCTGGAATATCAAAGGACAATGAAAAGAGGTCGCTAACGTAACACACATCTACACACACCACACAAACACACACAATGCATAGTCTCTTACGCTGTAGTTACAATAGAAAGTAAATAATAGAGAAACGAGTGGAAAATAGCAAACGAAATGTTGCTATTTACCAGAAATAAAGGGAAGCAAAAAATATCAAATGAAAGATAAGTATCGGAAAACATCTCTGCTCACGCACGAAAGTTGCTCAGCATCATTCAAATAAATATGATTATCAAAGGGCAATTTTGCTAACCTGGTTTCTTCAGCGCGTTTGAGGAGTAAAACTGAAACGCTTTTTTTTGTTTTTGTTACGGAGGGTTCTCATGGTAAGTCGCATGGGTAACCAGCGTGTCTAATTACTCTATACGCGTATAGTTTTCATGCTATTCTAACCGTCATGGGAGAGTTATTTAGTAAGCCTATTCCCCTTAGCTCTCGAAAATGACATTCAGTTAGTTAGAAAGCATGTTAGAACATGAAACCACTGTTTTTGTTTGTTTTTTTTAACCTCACGCAAAGCAACAGTCAATAAGAAGAATTCAGTAACTCTTGACTCGTATGATAATACTCTCTGATTTATACCAACAAGAAACACCGACAGCGTGATGTCCTCAAATAAAGTAAAACTATCGAAATGCTTACTTATATTCGTTGATCATCTTCCTCCTAGTTATTTCACCCCTCCATTAGAGACCCACTCGGCTCAAAAGAAACAACTGGTTCCTCCACTTAATGATATTAATTTTTCTGTCAGTTCAGAAGGCAATTCAGTCCGTTTGTGTACAAGAAAATAAGCGACGTGTGAGTTAAACAACCTCTTCGAACCGTCAGGAACTTACACTGATGTGAGTTGCTGTGACTCAGCTGTCATTCATAAGTGAGTGCTTGACCAGTGATGAAAGGCGTTCCCGTTTAGCTTTCTCTGAAATATACATCAGAGTAGTCTTGTCTGTTTGAGCTTTCTAGTATGTTTTTCCGAATTGGAAATAAGCCTGACTCCATATACATACATACACACACACACACACACATATATATATATAATGCTAAACCCAGGCTAAATTTGTCTTAGTTAGTAAATAAATGAGCTGTCAGATATGTGACAGGCTACCGGAGAAAATTTGTGAGGCTGGAAGGAAATATTTATACCGTATTTATAGTGCCCTTGAACTCGGTTTAGCAATGGCTCGTGAGATTAGAAGTGATTTATTTTCTTAACCCTATCTGGAGTTGGCAGTTATCAGTTTGTGGCAACTTAAAACACTGTCTCCTTAACATACATCCTTATCTGAGAGAAGAGATACAGCCCTGCCATGTCAAATCATACATATATAAACGTTTCTATATCTATGTGTCAAATGGTTAACCGAAACGACCCGAACAGGTAGAAGATGCAGTGCAAATTTTGCTCTACTGTACAACCTCTGGCTGACTCTACAGCAGAAGAAAAGGAGTCACAGGACAATAATTACTATCTTCCCCAGAAAGAATGCTCAAAACCTTAGAGAAGCAATCAACATTAATTAACCTAAACATTAGTTGAAATTCATGTAAGGTGCTTTCTTCCCACTTTTCCAGTGAAATGCTTGTGCTCGTGGTGCACTTCCACCGCCAGCCACATGTGCGCGTGGAGGCTCTTTTCCAGTCCAGAGGGTGGCGGTAATGCTCCAATCTGCTGTAGTGGAGCAAATGAAAGAGGAAGATGAATGACACTGTTCCAAAACACCGCAGTCGGACGGGGGTTCGAACGCGTGAAGCGGCATGAGTTACATACTTTGCCTCTCTAAATAAAGAGTCGGTAAGACAAACGTTACTGTATTCTTTATGTACTGTTTACCAAGGTTCCTTATTAACCAGTACATGTTTTGTGTTTTGATAACGAATATTTATTGACGCTCACGTGCAATGACATTTGCACTCGTTACGTTCACGTTTTACTGTTTCGAGTATTATCAGTGGGAAGTCATGCTGCAATCTGCAATGACATTGGTATTCTTTGTATACATGGCTGATACTACCTCGCGCTAGTTCCGAAGATCAAGTGGGAAGGTTTCTTTGCCAGTACCTAACTGTTTCCTATTCTAGCTAAAGCAATGTTAACAGTGCAGTTATGCTAGGTTGCTAACTTAACATACCGATACTGGTCGCTTTCTAGCAGTACTTCGCTTAATGCACAGAACCTGATGATCGTCTGTTTTGTCACGAGTTAAACTTTCTAGCTTGTTGCGCTGTTCGAATTGTTTGGTGTTTTTTGGACCTGTGCTTGCTTCATTCTAGCGTGGGAGACGGCCAAACCATTGCTAATGGTTTCTGACTGACTAGCTAAGGTTACATGTATCAGTTTCACAATGACTCCTTGTGCGGTGCCCTTGAGTAATTAAAGTATGTTTTAATTTTAGCCGCTGACTTTGAACAACAGTCTGGATACAAGAGGGTTTTGGTAGTTGCGCTTTCTGTGACTTGTGACCTTTCACAAGCACTTTTGATAGTTACCTAACACGACGTAATGGGATAATCTCGCCTAGCAATGAACGGTAGAAATGTTTAGGTTGGTTTTGATCCTCAGTGGTGACTTAACCGTAGCCCCGTGTTTTAATCGCTGACCTACAGCTGTGATATCGTTTTAGTTTCTTATTGATGAACTTATCCTTGTTAATGTGCAATATCGTAATTTCTTTGTTGTCCGTAGTACCTAACGTCACGTTTTGAAATTAATTCAGGATTATGTCATAAATTTGATGGTTGTGGCGGTTTAGTTTGAATAGTATTTAGCAACATGATTAGTTCACCACATACAGTGTGTACTGTTTATTGTATAGAGAAACGGATAATAGCTATTATTAAATTCTTTGTCTCGTTTTTCGTAGGATCTGACTGAGTGTTTCTTATGCTGGGGTTTTGAAAGTAAGACAAAACAAATATTTAACGACAGAGTTTTAAAACATGTAATATTGATGATAAAGCATCTCAGTGTATAACTGAATGTATTGACTTTGCAGATCTGGGAAATATGGACCACGGGGATGCCTCTCCACTGAAGCACTTTGTGGTGGCTAAAAAGAAAATCAATGATATATTTGAACAGTTACTAGGTTATGTCCAGGAAGGCACAGAGTTTGTCAAAGGTGCGTAAATGTCAATCAAATCAACTCTCACAAAATGATTATCAGCAAAACGAAGGCTTTCATATCTCTGATATTCACTTTCATACCAACAGATACCTGTCAGAATGAGTCGTTGGAACATATCGCCAGCAAAGACCAGCTGAAACAGATTGAGGCGTACACTAACAAACTCAGTGTCATCAGAGAGGTTTTAGCTCGCCGGCATATGAAGGTAGCCTTTTTTGGGAGGTGAGTGAGCAATTTAGTTTCGCCTTTCAAACTAAGCCGTTTATTTCAAACGGATCTCGCAGTTCGTACTGCATGTGTCATCCCGCAGAGTTGAAACAGAAACCACTCAAATGTGAACTATGGAGCATCTTGTCTTAGGCAGCATTTCACGAATGAACAAACCAGACTTGTTCTCTATGAAATATAGCTCTCTTTCCTCAGCTCTTTTATAGGCTGAAGTGCCTCTGTTACCAAACACATAATAGTTAGCCTGAGCTGACAGGACCGATCTGTATGTTCCCATGTTCTTATTGGCTTTATTAGGACGAGCAATGGGAAAAGCACTGTTATCAATGCCATGCTACGTGACCGGGTGCTCCCGAGTGGTATCGGCCACACCACTAACTGTTTCCTGAGCGTGGAGGGTACCGATGATGACAAGGCTTATCTCAAGACTGAGGGATCAGAGGAGGAGAAGAGCATTAAGGTGAGAGCAGCTGGTACAACAGCGATTCGATTTTTATCAGCAGCTCTGCCAAACGCAGCATAAAGAAGGGGTTAATCTGACAAGCTACACTGGTCACTGATAAGACTGACCAATCATACGCAGTCTTCCCGGTTGGTGGCTGAATAGCATTGAATGCTCTTCTGCTTTAATTACAAATTACTCTTAACTCTGCGTCAATACAGTGAGAGAGATTGTGAAATGTTTCTTACTTGGCTGCAAGTTTTGCAGTTATGCCTTGAAGCCACCAGTAGTTTTGGCTGCATTCAAATAACTGTTGCAAATGATTTCCAGGAAGGAGGTTCTAGTTGACAATCATTGTCCTGTCCACTGAAAGAGTATGGTATACAGTATTATATATAAGTATGATGTGCAGCTCATGCCTCAGAGTCCTATTGCTTTGTCATATCATGAGATGAATTCTGTTTTCATTATGTCTGAGTAATTGTTCCAACGGCTTAGGCTACCTCTGAGAGACTGGGCCTCAGCTACTCTGCTATTATTGGAATCTCTGTCGCATTTATTTTCACAGTCATCTGATTACAGCTTGTTGAAAATGTGTTAGTGATAAAACATAGCAGTCACACGCGACACTGAGGTCCAGAGAGGGTGACATATCAAACAGTCACGCGATGGCCCTAAGGCCCTGGACCATTAATGTTGTTCTGTATTATAAATAAATCCAACACAGATCTTACCCTTATCTCTGTTCTCTACAGACAGTGAATCAGCTCGCCCATGCTCTGCATATGGACGAGAGCTTGGATGCTGGCTGCCTGGTTAAAGTCTTCTGGCCTAAGACTAAATGTGCCCTCCTGAGAGATGACCTAGTCCTCATGGATAGGTACACTGCCGGGAAACTCAATCTCTCTCTCTCTCTCTCTCTCTCTGTCTTTCTCTCTTTATCTCACTCATTCACTCCCACGTCCATTCATATTCCCTGTAGATAAGTAAGTAACTTTCCACAGGTGGTGTAAGTTTCTGTGGTAGCTTCCAGCAGTGTGAAGCTGCCTATTGTATGATCAGTCATCCTCCATACAGCATGTTGTCTGGGGAGGAGCAGTATGTTGAATGACTGACTTTCAGATGTGATGTTGAATGTTTAATCAGAGTATTGAGTTTGATAATAGGTAAATGAGTAGGTCATTGATCCTGTGTCCATACAGCCCTGGAACCGACGTCACCACGCAGTTAGACAGCTGGATCGACAAGTTCTGCCTGGATGCTGATGTGTTTGTGCTGGTGGCTAACTCAGAGTCCACGCTAATGAACACGGTGAGGGAGAGCACCACACGCAGCTCGATTAGACCATTCAAACAGATGATAACTGTTCTTAAACACAACAGAGTGAGAAGAAAAAAAAGTGCAGATAAGACTTTGAGAAACTTAGAACTAGAAATTCCAGTGCACTTATCCGATATTTACTAAACCGTCAGGGGTTAGCAGGAAATGTGGGAATGCCACCAACCATGTGTTTTATCTGTCACAAGTTCTGACTTATGCTGCTGTTTGTCTGACGCAGAACCTGAGGGGTTGAGTTTAGACTGTGGTCTCTAATATGGGAAAAGTATGAGGCACGGGGGAGGGGCAAAACTCTGCTGTTTGATTTTTTTTTTCTTCCCATTGGTGGAGAGCTAAGGGAATGCAGACTCCCATTTTGACAGTGCTCATAGCCCCTGTTTAGAGCAACTGAAGCATGTTGGCTATCCTGGGGTGCTCAGCCAATCACAAAGGCCATCTCTTAAAGAGACAGTGTCCTCTTTCTTACCGGCCAAGATCACAAGTTCATCTGTGTACTCGCTGACATGGATTTCCATAAGACCAAATTCAAATGACTGTTTTGGCTTTCTTTTATTTAACGTTATACAGAGTAATAAAACACAGTCACTTGACCCAGTACTGGTGTCTGTGGACTTTCCCCTATCACTTGATGTCTGCAGTCCATGCTGCACAGAGTAGGCTCTCTTTAGCGTTGCATGTGGAAGTTTTGCTCTGGTTCTGGTGACACCAGTATATCTCTACTGCTTGCCTGGTAGATAAGATAACCTACCTACCCTGTGTATAAACAGACCGCCCTCAGGTGATCTCCCTGTGCATGTACAGTCGGTGGTGGGTGTGGCTGAGGGGTGGAGTTATTCCACAGGTTCTTTCTTGAACTGTGAGTTTGACCTTTTTGGCTTTTTTCCCCCCCATGCTTTTAAAGGAGAAACATTTCTTCCACAAAGTGAACGAGCGGCTCTCCAAGCCCAACATTTTCATCCTGAACAACCGCTGGGATGCGTCTGCCTCAGAACCTGAGTACATGGAGGATGTGAGTGATGTTTTATCTCTCTGTCCGCGGTGTCAAAACAGGCTCTTGTCTCACATAGACACTGCTTGGCTTTTTGCATATGGTTATGCATGGCAGATCACAGTTTGCCGTGTTGTTTTAAGGTTACAAACAACAGCACAAGCCCAATTCTGCAGTCTGTTTCACCCTTATTTAAAAACTTTGACCTAGACATATACATTGCATAATTGATTAACACAAGTTTAACATCAGAAATGTGTTTTTTCTTAAGAAGGAGGTAGTTTTCTTGAGATCGTATAGTCAATAAGTAAATAGCTTTAGACAACGAGGTCACAGACACAACTGTGCGTTGGCGTTACGTGAAATGACGCGTACATTACCGTACGACTGCCCGCTGAAAGGTCCCGCTGGCGATCGTACAGTTCTAGAAAGGGAACGTCCAGAAGTTTCCGTCTCTTCTGTGCCCAGGTGCGGAAGCAGCACACGGACCGCTGCGTAAACTTTCTGGTGGAGGAGCTGAAGGTGGTGGACCGCACGCAGGCCCCCAACCGCATCTTCTTTGTGTCGGCCAAAGAGGTGCTGAACTCACACATGCAGCGGGCGCAGGGTATGCCAGAGACTGGTAAGCACACGGTCACGCCAGGGCTCACCGGACACTGCCCCCCACCCCCACCAACCACCGATGCCAGCCTGGCATAGAGTGTATGTGTGTGTGTGCACAGAGTCTCTCACCTGTGCCATAATTAGAAACTATTAACAGATTAGCTATCTCCTCTGGGGCGTGATGAAACCATCCATCCTCTTGAGATGCTGTTAAATGGTCTCCCTGCTTGATTGGCTTGAGGGTTGTGAGCCTCTCATACTTAATGCCTCGTGCTCCCCTGAAATGACCTTTCACTGCTGTGTGTCGTCTCTGTGAGTGTTGGCATGTCTGTGTTGCAATGATTCTTAATAAATTTAATAATTTATTAATTTAATAATTTTTTTGTTCCTCCCAGTAGATTTTTTGTTCTAAAGTTGAGTTACTTTTTTTTTAGGTGGTGCTTTAGCAGAAGGGTTCCAGGAGAGACTGCAGGAGTTTCAAAATTTTGAAAGAACATTTGAGGCAAGTTAAAAAACAAAAAAACAAAAGAGGAGACTGTGTGTAAGTTCGCTTTGTGTTAATGTCTGTATCTGTATGTCTTTCATTTGTCTTTGGATAGAAACTTAAAGGAATGTGTATCTTCCCACATGAGAGGTAAAAAAAAAGAAAAAGAAAAAAGACAAGAATCACTGTTTTTGCTGAGCTTAGAAGTAAGTTATTTTTAGTGGTTGGTAAGTTATTAAAAACAAACAAAGGTTCAGACCAATAGATTTCAGAAGAGAACTTATTGTAATCAGGTGTTTTCTCAACGCGTAACAGAGTCGTAGCGTTATGATAATTTGTAGGTCATTACATGTAAAGGTTTGAGCGTGATAAGCAAATGACCCTAACCAGAGTGCTCCAGACTGATTCTAACAGCACTGAGAAGGTTCGTGATTTCTGACAGAGGGTTGGAATGTGAACCCACGATGTGATGTTTCCTTCATCTCTGGAGGACAGTAATGGCTTTCTCTGGGATTAGGGTCCAATCACCCCCACGAAAGAGAAAACACGCACACTTGGCTGTACAATCTGTCTGCTCACCGTGACTTTATATCTGAATGCATGCTATACAATCTGTCTGCTGACTGAAAAACACAACGTGGTACTTGGACGTTGATTGCAAGGTTTCCATTCAGTATTTAAAGTGTGAAGCACAGAATCCCCTCAAGCAAAACTACGAGTAAAGTTAGTCACTGGGCCGCTGCATATCTTTTGTCGAGACCGTTCCCTAATCTTGAATCAAGCGTCTGCCAGTCTCTTCCCACCAAGCTAGGGCCAGCCTGTTTGCAGATGTCTACGTAGGTCCACCGATGTGCATTTTTCCATCAACCTGTGTCTTCATTGCTGAAGTCTAGATTTACTAAGGCGAGGGCTTCCGTCTCCTCAGTTTCATTATATTTCAGTTTCATCTTTTCTTCCCGCCCTTTCAGTGTTCGTTTTTCTTTGCCGTTTTGTTGCACCGTGTCTATTGTTTAATTGTCTGTTCGTATTTTATTTCAGTTTTTCCAGTTAACGAAAAAAGTTTTGTCTAGGTTTGAATTGTTTTGTTTTGTTGTTTTTTTTTTGTTTTGTTTTTTTGCCTGTGATTTTGTTTCTGCTTTGTGGTCATGTTACTGTGGAGTGAAATAAGGAGCCACTGGTCTCAGGGTACAGACCTGCTGCTGGCTCTCCCTCTGGTTTGGTTTCTTTTTGGTTTACGGTACTGTCTGAGTTGCAGTAGCAGGTCTCTATCTTGTCCTCCATATCTTCTCGGATGGCTCTTTGTCACGGTAACATGAGAGTGTGTGTGTGTGTGCGGCCTCGCAGGAGTGTATCTCGCAGTCAGCAGTGAAAACAAAGTTTGAGCAGCACACAATCAGAGCAAAGCAGATCATTGAAACGGTCAAAAGCATCATGGACCACATCAACATCGCTGCCGCGGAAAAGAGGTGGGTCCACTTCCCTCTGACGTCCTTCCAGAAAGTTCTTCTTGGAAATTTTGTAGAAATGTGCTACGCATTGTGCATTGTGTTTTCAGATGACTGTTTATGTTTGATTTGATTCACACGATGCCTATAAGAGTAAGAATCATTCTGGTCAATCACTCTTGGTGTCTCCTGTGGGTCTGCCCCCCTCCCTCCCCCAATATTCTTCCGTGTTCTGACTACTCTCAGGGTTCTCTCTCTGGAGGAGCGGGAGAACCAGATCGACCGCCTGGACTTCGTGCGTAATCAGCTCAATATCCTCATCGAGGAAATCAAGAAGAAAATCAAAACGGTCACTGAGGAGGTGGAGCACAAGGTAAAAGACACAAACTCTGCTCTCAGCCGCTCTGCAGTGCCTCTCTCTGGGTAAAGGTTTTCTACAGGGTTGGAATAACTGCTTCTGCTAAAACAAAAAAAGGGTTAGGGTTAGATGTAAGATCATGTAAGAAGTCATGCTGCATTTCATAAAACAACTTACTAAATGTCTTCTCTTGTGTGTGTGTGTGTGTGTGTTTTTTTTTTTTTTAGTTTGTTTTCTTCTTTTCAATCGTCTTAGTCCGTGGAGACAACACAAGAATCCGTCCAGTGATCTAACCTGTCCAGTTGTTTATGTTGTAGTTGCAATGTCGAAGGGCTCCGTGTGTGACCTGTGACCTCTGTGTGTGTGGTTTTCAGGTGTCCAATGCCATGGCAGATGAGATTTGCCGACTGTCTGTTCTCGTGGACGAGTTTCACACAGACTTCCACCCCTCCTCTCACGTGCTCAAACTTTATAAACAAGTGAGTCGTCTCTCGCTAAACCTCTGTCACCGCCTTACAGGGGCCTCAGGGCGGGAAGATGTCTCCTGTTGTATATGCTGTTGAGAGCACAAGCTCCAATGCAAATTGTATTAAAATAATCCAAACAGGCTTTGTCTATTCTGTAAATATATCCACACGGTTTATAGCTTGGTTACACTGTCAACAGTCTGATCAGCAGCACACCCTTGGCCCCTGAGCAAGCATACATCGGAAGGTGGAAAAAACAATGGTTACTAGACAATCATTTGTGCTGTAAATGATTGACCTCTCCTGTCTGTTGTGTTGACCAGGAGCTGCTGTCTCATGTAGAGGAGGGCATGGGGAAAAACTTAGCCTTCCGCTGCTCCGACGCAGTCAATGCTTCTGTTCAGTCCTCCCAGAAAGACATGATCGGTACGTAACAGAGCCGACCACTGCCCCGGTGTCACCCGTTACAGGTCACTAATGATTAAGTCAAGGACTAATGTATAATGTTAGAGAAGTGACATAACCTCCAAGTCTGTCAGGTGTGGCTGGTACTCAAGTCTGTGTGCTGTATTTCAGTAACCAAAGAGTGTTAGGGAAACTGTGTGGAGGGTGGGCTGTTTTGTGGCGTTTATTCAATGTGTGTCTGAGCAGATCATGTGCATTTGTGTATATGTGTTTAGTGGGTGTGTGTTTGTATTGAGCGTCCTCGTGAGTGTGTGTGTGTGTGTGTGTGTGTGACATTGACCTCTCTGTTGCACTCTCCTCTTAGAGTGTGTGCAGCCTCTGCTGCCCCCTGCTGTCCAGAGCCAGATCAACATGCTGATCCCCAGTAGGAAGTTTGACCTCAGCTATGACTTGAACTGTGCTACGCTCTGCGCCGACTTCCAGGAGAACATTGAGTTCCAGTTCTCTCTAGGTTGGACGTCCCTGGTGAACCGGTTCCTGGGCCCAGCCAACGCCAAGCGGGCCCTGATGCTGGTGGATCGGAGCTTTCAGGTACTCACAAACATGTCTAACTGACAATAAAGTTTGAAACTGAGACTCCATAGCCAGTGTCAGTTACAACAATGGTATTGTGTACTGTGCAGTGTATCCACCAGGTTCGCTGTTAGCAGATGGCAACTTGGTCCAAGGTTTCAATAAGGAGGCATACCGGTGCTGCCAATAATTAGAGTTAAATAAGTTTTGCTAGGGTTTTTTTTTTTGCCTTTTCATATCTATTCATCGCTACATCTCTCAGCGCGAATTATAATGTCAGACTGATTTGTTGTCATTGCTGTTGATGTATTCCTCTGTGTCTCTCCCTGTGTGACAGGTTTCCCGTCCTCTGGCCACCACTCCGTCAGGCCCACTGGTGAGTCAGAGCGTGCCTCCGCCTCCGCCCGTGTCTGTGGGTCAGGTACAGGTACAGCCCCACGGCCAGTCCCAGGCCGTGATGACCCAGGAGGAGCTAATGATGACCATGATCAACAACCTGGCCTCAGTCACCTCCCGCACCTCCATGAGTGTGATCGTCGTCGGAGGAGTGGTGCGTCACCTCCATCTCTCCCTTTTTCATATGAAGAGAGGGAAGAGCATTCCCTCTCTGCTTTTCAAGTCATGTTCCTCCAGGTTCATAAATGGGCATTCAGTTGATAGACAAGCACTGCTTCACCATTAAATGATCAGTTTGTGTCATTTCTCATGAACTAGGACATGCCAGCCAACCAAGACTCAGTTTGCCCACTGCAAAAATTTGTTGAAGTCAGTCTGAAATATGGATGCTGAGAATCTCAGGGTCTCTACTATGTGTCATAGCTGAGTTTCCTATAAAGTAATTGCCTTCTGTCTCTCTCTCTCTCTCTCTCTCTCCCTCTTTCTCTCTCCCTCTTTTTTTTGCATATTAAAGGTGTGGAAGACGATTGGCTGGAGACTGATCGCTCTGTCCATGAGTCTGTACGGCATGCTGTACCTGTATGAGAGACTCACCTGGACCACTAAAGCCAAAGAGAGGGCCCTCAAGAGGCAGTTTGTGGACTATGCCACCGAGAAGCTCCAACTGATCGTCAGCTTCACCAGCTCCAACTGCAGCCACCAGGTCCAACAGTAAGTGTGCTTCCAGTCCCCGCTCAGGACCAGTGGTTGGGTATTTATGACAGGACGTTGGTTCCAACACTGAATATTAAAGGTTTAGGCCGAAGGATGTGGTTGTATTAGGACGGCTACAAGGGTGAATATGTTTGAGAACATACATAAACATGCATGAATTGAGTTTTACTCATAGTTGTAAACTGATGCTTTGGAAACACTTAAAGCTCTACAAACCACTTTGATGCACCAGTGTGGTTGAGATATAGATATAGAGTATGGAGTTTGGACCAGAGTTTCACTCATGTTCACTGGTGAATCACGCATTGCTGGCATTCTGATCCTTTTCATGGGCGTAGTGCTGGATGAATAAATGATGTTTGGCCTTTGTGGCATGCAGAGAGATGGCCAGTACCTTCGCCCGCCTGTGCCAGCAGGTGGATCTCACCCAGAGAGAGCTGGAGAAGGACATCAGCAGACTGACAACCAAAATCCAGCAGCTGGAGAACGTGCAGAACCGCTCTAAAACCCTCAGGTTAGAACATCACTCCATCAGTTGTCACAGCAGATCCTGTTGGCTTTTAATCTCCCATGTGCAATGTTGTATTTCACTAAGACACTAACCCCTGGGTCCATTCGTGTGGGCTTCAACCTTCTTAACACACGTGTGTGTCAGCTTTGGCACACTTGATTGAGCCCATCTACTGATCTTAAGGCTGAGTTTGATCTCAGACGTTCAGTCCGTGCAACATGGGTTAAGTGATGCGTCTGAATTCTGGATATTTCTTTGTCTGTTTTTTTTTTTCTATAGGCATAAAGCCACAGATCTGGAGCGGCAGTTGGAGAGCTTCACCTCTCAGTATCTGGAACCTCAGCACTGACGTGCTCCTTGGCCTTTCATACAGATCTCCCTCAGACTCTGCGTCCGGGCTCCCGTCTCTCAGTTTAACTGATCCAAACGTCACACCCTGTTCTTTAGGGAACTCTCCACCCCTCTGCAGGTGGCTGGACACAAGGCTTTCTGAAGGGATTTATCATTCGGATGTCTGTCAGAGTTAGACTGGGACGGTTCTGTTAAGACTCATGTGTGGAATGATGGAATGGTTTGTCACACTGGTAATAATACTAGCACTGTAATAACATATAAGTACGGCGTAAATGCTAACACTATTGTATGAACCGTGAAAATATGTCGATGAAGAGATATTTATCTATGTTTAAGCAAGTGAAGAACCAGGAACCATCAGCAGGAACTCAGATGTAGCAACTGCTCAAGTTTTTTTTTTTTTTTTTGCAGTGAACGAACTGGGTTGCCTTGGTTCGTATCCAGTTGACTTCAGTCCCCCACCCCTCCCACACCCACACCCACACCCACACCAAGACCTTTTTTCTCTCTTAAAAACAGTGAAAAGAAACCCAGTCCTCAGACTATGGAAAATCTTTTTTGTAGATGGACTTTTACTCAAAATGCCTTTTTTTCTATAAGTTCCTCTCTAGCCTTTCTATCAGTCTGAACCTCTTGAAAATGTTTTCCATTTTGTAAAACTGTTGGTCACTGATGTCTTTTTCCTGATCAACCACAGCCCTTTTAAAACATTAACAGTTCTCTTGATGTATGTTTGTGTTTTCACACATGCACAATCTACCTTTTGAATTATTTGTTTGTGGATTCTTCAGTATAGATTTTGGTATGTCACAAAAGAAACCCTAAATAAATAAATAATGAATGGAACAGGAACACAGACGACTACTACTACAACCATTGGTTAAAAGCGTCCTTTTTATTGGTTACAATATCAACTTATGACAACATATCAGTATCACCAAGCCACTGTACAAATACAAAAAAATCTGGTGTGAAAAAAAGACTATAAAAAATTATTTCTGAAGTGATCATTAGTTCACACGATGGCACGGTTAAAGAACACAAGGCACCACGTCCCTGGTTGTACTGGCTCAAAAAACATCAAAATAAATAAGAAAAAAAAAAAACCCAAAAACAAAACCCAAAGGAAATAAGACTTTGTTGGAACACGTGTGAGCCAAAAGGCAGTTCAATACAACTAAATCAGTGTTGGAGGCTTTTTAAAACATAACACTGTTGGTGTACAGGAAAGCAGTGAATTGAAGCAAGACCTTAAAGTCATTCCCCTTGATTCTTAAAGGGCCTCGTCCAATTTGACTGTTGATATCACAAGTGTTTACGTAGTGTTTCTTCCCTTACCAATTGTCTTGCGTTTCTATGTGCAGCCAAGCTCTCCATCTCAAAGGTGTCTGCTCAAGGTATAGACTGACTTAATCCAATGGCTTAGCACTCAGGGGAAGAGTAGAACTTTTAAGACCAAGTGCCCAGCCACATAACCTACACTACCAGAGAACTGCACACACGCGCACACACACACACACACACGCTATACAGCTCAGAGAGTGAACAATTTCCTGTTAAAACTACAAATACTCGTACACTGTGGAACAGCCCAGTATGTTAGCTAGTTTCTACTCAAACACATCCCTTTTTATTAAGAGCGATGGTATGTGTATTTAAAAGAAAAACAAAAAAAAGAAGGCAAGGCAGAAAAATTGGCTACACGGAGGTGAGGTCAGAGGCATCAAAACTGTAATAAGAGAAAGTGTCGGTTTTTGGTCTTGGCTTCTTTTTCAAGAACAAATCTTCACCAACACAACACCTCCTGTTATATTTGGCCATATCCATAGACTTTGTAAATATTCAAAACCAAAATACTTGTGCTGGATCTAACACAAGATTGAACATTTAATTAATACGTAGGGAATGTTTTTTTTTTTTTTTCCAGATATAAAAGTGATTTGTGTTGTAACATAGCTGGACTTGGCACTTGATTTACCCAGGTAACTTTTACACTGTATGGAACTGTATCCGAAGCCACAAAAAAACAAAACAAAACAAAAAAAAACAATAATCAGTTTTAAAATCAGTTTTACCTCAGAACAGAACCAGAGTTCTAGTGAACTGTACTTTGAGCACGCAGGCAGTGAAATATTTAGGCAAGATCCTCAGCTCACAGCTTAGTTTAGGATGATCTTATTGGCACAAGTAAGGCTGTGCAATAAAGAAAAGTCTTGTTAAATAGGCCAGTTTCCAACAGAACATTGACTTACTAATCCTGAACAATCCTTACCACAACTGCTTTTTTTGTCATTTGTCTTACAACGACTTCGCTCTATTGGCCTGACCATATTCCCTTGCAGCTAACCACACTGTACTGGTGATACATCTAATGCTCAAAAACAACATACCCAGCAGATCACCAGTAAAAATACACAAATAAAAACTGCCACTCTAATCATGATTGTGACGTGCAACGAATTAGAGCCAAAAACAAAACTTTAATAAAGAAAAGAACTAACAGCACTAAACATATGAACTAGCAGGAGTTGGGCAAGTTGGTAACGAGCCTTCCATCTCATTAGTAGTGTTTTATATTCTGTTGCTTTTTTTGATTCTGTGTTTCTCTGTCCTCACACACATTTGCATGATTCCTATAGCTGAAAAAGGTGTTCACCAAATCATCCAAAACAGAGAATTACAGGAAATTAAATCTTATAAGAACCTGGTTATTCCTTTAAAGGTACAGTACTGTACACTTGAGTTACAGAGAAAAAAAAAAAACAGTAGCTCTACTTAACAGACTGTGAATTGTTTGTGAAGTAGTAGAAACCCCTATTGTGACAATTGACAAACCGACTCTAACACTGTATCATTACTGTACACCGGCTCCTCTGTGTGTCAAATATTATTGGTTGAGTTGGTTTGACAGTGACTGTATGCTGAGGTGAAGAAGTCATTTCACCAGGTTAGATTCTTACATGTCACAGGAAAAACAACAACAACAAAAAAAAAAAGAGATAAGAGTCTGTAAAGCAACGTTCAACTGAATTTCGCTCTTTGTATTAAAAATACGGAGTACAACACGAAGCACACCCAGCAAAAGCCAACACATGCAAATTCAAACTCCCCTAAAACCCAGCTCTACAGACAGACGTAGACTCCGCACGGGAATAAAGACAGGTCGCCTTAAGGCATCAGCTCACTCTGGTATCTCCCCCCACAGAATCAAAGCCCGACCGCATGTGGCGTCCAAAAAAGGCCTTTAGAGTGGCAAACTGACTATATACGTCTTCAACTAAAAAAAAAAAAAAAAAAGATTCACAGTACTGAATGTGTCATATCCACAAAAAGAAAAACATACACATCTTAAAAAAAAAAAAAAGAGAGAGAGAGAGAAAGAAAAAATACTCTAGACGTCTCTGGGAGGTGGGGCAGTGTTGAAAAGCTTAGTCGGAGACGTCTATAAAGTGTTATTGAGTGCACATGGCACGTGCATATGCTGATTTGTAAGCTGTAAGGATAATACGATGTGGCTTTAAAGATTACGTGTAATGGTCGGGAGAGGAAACAGTGGAGTATAAGGCCTAACACCCCAGACTGGCTGCTGGGGTCTGCTGAGCGCTCTTCCAGCAACTCTTTACCCCCTATCCGAAAAAAAAAAGAGAAAAAAGAAGAAGAAAAGGCTGAATCATTTCCTACCTTGAGAAAGACACAGGCTTTAAAAAAAAAAAAAAAAAAAAAAAAGATCTTTCCCTTCCACCAGAACAATGTCTCTAAAGGACTTCAAGCACCATTTAAGAGCGAAGAAAAGCTAAGAGAAAGTCAGAGTACAGTCTGATGGGTGTCCTCAACCCATTTTCTACTGATATTCTCCTTACAGAGTTGTACAGTTGGTTGTAAATGCACATGTACTCTATGACTATGTATGAAAATCTCCTCAGACAAGTTTACCAACTCACACATGAACTCATGGTTCCCATCTTATCTATGCTGTTTCTTCATAGCACTGTTTTTTTTTTCTTTTTTTAATCTATACATATAGAAACATGTCGAAAGCCTGGAAACATAACCAAATCATGTCTGGGAAATAAACTACAAAAAAATATATACATACACATTATGTATGCATATATGGAGCATATATACACACATAATGCTATACATATATATATATATATATACTGATTTTATATTCATATACATATATATTTACATATTACACAATGACAAGTCTGTTACTCCTTGCTAACATGCTGTCTGGTCTCTCATTAAAAAAAAAGAAGAAACAAACAAACAAACAAACAAAAATGAGAGAGTGGTAGTTGGTCCTTTTGTTTGGCCATCTCCTCGACTGACTGGACTACATATTGAAAGCTGTTATGTGTAATAAATGAATACAAAAAAAAAAAACACAACTGTTTATTGGAAATGGTACAAAGGAGGGTTAGTTTTCCCGAGGCTGCGGGCTGCAGTGGCGGCAGTGTGCGTGTTGGGGTGGCAGACACACACTGCTGAACCTTGGGAGGGAGGGCGCCGTTACAGGGCTATGTGTGTGTGTGTTTGTATGTTTCTGTAAATACATGTGCGTGTGTGTATGTGCATGTGTGTGTGTGTGTGTGTGTGTGGAGAGAGTGAGAGAGAGAGCGGGATGGTCAGTTCCAGATTCTGAGGAAGCTGTCCCAGGATCCTGTAGCCACAGCCATACCATCATTTGTTACTCCTAAACAGCTGACCCTGTTGTCATGGCCTGCCAAGACACCTAGAGGAGGGGGGGGGGGGCGGGGGGGGGGGAAGGCAGAGAATCCAGAGAGACACTGAGCTTCGGGAAATTCCAACATTCCATTTCCATGACGTCTCTAACAAAGACATCCCTATCCAGTTTCACTTGCGTCTGGAGCTCGAATTACACAAAGAATGCACAATGCTCCTGCAAACATGTTCAAACAGAGCAGGGACCGTTTTAAATCCCCCCCCCCCCAAAAATAAAAATAATAATAATAATGCATTCCCTATTAGAGCAAAACAGTAGCATTTTAGCCTAGAAGTAATGCTGTAGAATTAAAAGTCACATATGCATAACTTTCAGAAAACATTCACGAGAAACAAAAATTTCCCTTCTCAGTAACCTTAATATGAATGCATGATTACTACTGCCCTGAAGAACCAGAGTATGTTAAATAATATGAACTGTTCATAACTGTTCAAAGAAAATTCTTCATTTTTGACCCATCCCATTTTATACTCAATCCCCATTCATAAAAATTGAATTCACAATAGAAATCGCTATGGCAACAGAAGCATCTATCTTCAATACAGTTCATGTATGAGCAACCACACAGATTTCATAATATGTGGTCTTATATGAGAGCCACATATAACTGTAGCAATGTGTACAGCGCTGTAAGAGCAAACATAATGGAGAAACCATCAGAAAGGCTGCTGGGCCAGGAACTTTACAAACAACTTCAAGTGTGACTCTATTTACAAGCATTTGGCACTGTGCTAGACTGGTTTTTTTCCCCACTGTTTGGTTTTTTTGATGATGTTGGTGGAGACCACATTCTCTGGTACCGCTCCAGAATCTGGGTTGGGTTGAGGTCTGGTGACTTGAGATGGCTATGGCTCATGGGTAACGCCGCTTTAATGCTCATCAAACCATTCAGTGACCATTCCTGCCTCTTGGAATGATACTGGAAAAGATCACTCCCATAACGATAGAAGAGCTTCACCATTGGCTTTGTATTTACTTGTGTTTACCTTCCTCGCTAAGCCACGGCTACACAACCCAGGTCTTTGGAGCCCGAAACTGAACGGTTTTTGTTTCCACTAACCACGTACCATGTAACACATAACATGTCTCTGATTAACTGAGGAATTGATAAACTTGCTTTACGGTTCCGCATCAGCCTCTGATAAATATTTATGAATATCTATGTGCTCTGAGGGGTTTATGCCCATTTCAAGCCAATCATACTATCGCTTTCTGAAATGTTCTCAATGAAACTGCCTGCTCATACCCCAAACTTATATTTTCAGTCAACTGCTTAAACGTCAAGAAGAAGTTGCGCGACTGTTTTGCTTTGCATCTTGAACCAAAGCATGGACGTCATGGTGATGGAGACAGGCCTATGTTTCTGACAACAGTTAACCCCATCTGATGACATCTCTCCCTCAGTCTTCCACACCAGCATCACCATAGTAACTGTTCCTCACGAAACATCATGATGACCCATCTTGATGGCTGAAGCTCCTCCCAAATAATCCTCGTCTTTCAAAGTCACTGAGATCTCTTCCTAACAGCAACAGTATCCAAAATAACAGATGACTACAACCGTCCAGAATCTTCATAAAAGACTCTGAGCATGACAGGATCTGAAGAATTTAATAGCGTTGAGGCATCTGTTTTCAATAGACTTTGTATCCCTCTTTGACTTGCATGTTTCCTTTATTTTGGCAGTTCCCTGTACACTCAGCGAAGCCGTTACACGTACAGCATTGACAAAAGCAACACAAGACAAGACCGGAGACTATCGCCACTTACCCGCTCTCTCTCCTTTCAGGGTGTCCCACACGTTACAGTTGAAGTCGTCGTATCCGGCCAACAGGAGGCGCCCGCTCTTCGAGAAGGCCACGGAGGTGATGCCGCAGATGATGTTGTCGTGAGAATACATCATTAGCTCTTGATCGGCGCGCAGGTCAAACAGCCTGCAGGTGGCGTCGTCGGAGCCCGTGCAGAAGGCGTTGCCGTTGGGGAAGAACTACGCGACGGGAAAGAACTGGGTTAGACCGAGGAGAAAATACAGCACCGGTGACAAAAAAAAAACGGGAACCCAGGGAATTATTAGAGCGGGGTGTATTCATTAGCGAAAAATATTGTCATGAAATCCAGAAAACAGGTTCAGACATGAATGGTAAGTGTGCATACCACAACTCCACGACTGTTAAGACGGACAAATTAAACGTAATACACACACTTATTTTGAGAACTATGCTGTAGTGCTGCACTTGTACCACAAGAATTTTTATTAGGAAAAAAGAAAAACTATTTAAAAAAAAATACAATCTTTATGACTATTTGGCGCCAAGAACAAAATCATATCATTGTTCTGTAAAATCTTAACCATTCCATAAGATCCTCATTGCAGCCCATCAGGCTAATCAAAGTAAAGCCAAGACAACACAAAATAAAATAAAGACTTGATAAGAGTAATTAATGAGAAAAGTCAGGTGAGACTCATCTTAAGGACAGGTGCAGAAACCTGGAGGACCCTCATACTCACACAGACGGCGTTGATGTCGGACACGTGGCCCGTAAACGACTGGCGACACATGCCGTCTCGGATGTCCCAAAGTTTAGCCGAAGCGTCGCATGCACCCGACACAAACGTCTTTGAGTCTGGACTCAGAGACAAACTCATCACGTCTCCTGTGTGACCTGTGAGGTTTGTCGTCTGCTGGCCTGTCTCTATGTCCCATAATGCACTGCGAGAAGACAAGGGCAACCATCAAAGAGAGGTTGACAGACTGAATTCCTCCTGATCAGAATATAAATAGTAGTAGCTCCACAGATATGAAGACTGCCTGAACGGGGAATTCTACATAAATATATAAATTATAGAAGAAAAAAAAAAAAGAGAAAACACAATCGAACTATGTAATGTAACGTGTGTAATGATTATGACAATGAGAAAAGCATATTGCCAAAGCCTGAGACAACTAAGAGTCTTAAGGGCTTCTGAAGATGGGAAATCATGAAGGAAAATTCTGAAAGACAGAGCCACCAAAGAGACTTAACTCACCAAGTGGTGTCTCCCGAGCTGGTGACAATCTGGTTGTCGTCCAAAAAGCGACAGCAGGACAAGTATCCTGAAAACAGAGAAACGGAACGCGTCCATGTCATACGCTTTCACTCTATCATGACTAAACTCTGTGTAAGAGTGGGGCCACGCGGTTACCGGTATGCCCGGGCAGTTCACGAGTGACTCTGACGTTTCCCTCCCGGGTTTTCAGGCTGTAGATGGAGCAGATGTTGTCCAGGCCTCCGCACGCGACGTAGTTTCCGGATGGAGCGTAAGCACAAGTCATCACCCAGGACGACCGCAGGGGAATGGCATGGATCTGAGACGTGCCACAAAAAACACGCGCACGCGCACACACACACACACACATTACTGAACACTCAAACACACTGTACAGCACTGGCTCAGGTCACTTTCTGTCAGCGAAACGGCCATGACTGTTAACAGCACGCATACGTGTATGAAATATATGTAAATCATTTAGGCCTTTCACATCATAATTACCTTGTTTGTTGTGTAGCTGTCCCATATAATCAGTTTGCCATCTTGAGAGGCACTGACTAGTAACCTACACAGACACAATCATAAATGAGTACCCTCATACACAATAACCATTCACAGGTAATTCAACTCACTCCAACATCTGATAACACATGTGGATGCCGGATCCTACTTAATGCCGATGCGTAAAAGAAAAGGAAAAAGTCCCCACTGTGTGAGCTGGCAGGACAAGCCTAATGACCGGATCACAGCAAGGGCGGTTCAGGATCCCAGCCACTTTGGAAGTGCCACAACATGTAATATTCATGATATGCAGTCAGCTAAAAATCTCTCTGGTCTAGAGGGAAAACCCATATCACACGCACTCACACACACGCACACACATACACCTCTACCACTCCTCCCTCTCCCTCTCTCTCTCTCTCTCATTTCTGAGACAGGAAGCAGGGTGGCACTCCTCAGCAGCCAGCCGGCAGCAGACCAGTGGAAAACTGAGCCACTGAAATGTCATGGGTTGGTACTGTATATACAATAAACACAGTCTGCTGCACCTCCTCCCTTAAGTTCACCCTAAGTGCACCTCACACCACTTTCTTCAGCACAAACATACACACGGATACACGCTTTAGAACTAACAGAACGGGCTACTGCTTATTACTCAAGTAGCTGGCATGCGTCAGTTTGACTTCAGACCTGTGTCTGGGTTGGTTCTGTGGTTTGGGTTATGCCCTGTGGAGACCAGTGTGTTACAGGTAGGCCAGTGAGCATGGTTCTCCTCAGTCAGAATCTGAAGGTTCTTCTCTCCCCTCTTCAAAACCATGATCCATACTTGGGAAACCCTTGTCGGTTCTGGTCTCTGGATCGCACCTGACTGTAGAGCATGTCTTCGGGGATGCAGCCATCCTGTATGACCAGTAGCTAATAGTGAGGTCTCAACACTATCTAAGCAATGTGTCAATGCTGGGAAGGCGAGCACTTGTGAAAATCACAGAGTTGGGGAATGGCTGTCCGACAAAGTGATCTTGAGAACGCATCGAAAACTACGCAGATAGAAGCTAAAGGGCTTCTTCACCTGCTTTCCATATGCAGTCCAGGCCTGACTGTGGTACAAATGACACATGCATGGTATGATGTCATCTGTGAGCCTGTTGTTTTGCTGGACATGCTCGATGAATCAAAGCAACTTTTCCAGCGCGTTTGACGTGTCATCCAGAGACAGGCTGTTACTGATTGTGAATCTAAGGTGCATGAGGTAGTGGACAACTTCCATAAAGGAGTTACTGATAACATTGATAACTGCTGGGAAACGCATCAAAATCGTGACCTATCACATAATTCTACTGTCTGTCTGAAGTCTGCTGGTTGATTCTACCAAAATCAACGGCAAATTACCAACAATACAGCTAATCCTGCTCACATGACACATCCACCTCATTGCCACTCTTTACTTTTGAAACGGCTTTAGCTAAATTAGCTAAAACTGCTAACTTACAAAGCAAAAGTGCTAAGATTAGTACAAATTAAACACAATCCAATAAAACAACAACAGCAGCAGAATGTTTATGTCCCCTGGGCTTTCTTTTTCCACATGGTTCCTTTTCTGGCAATCAATGTCCAAATTTCCACTGGTGTTCAAATCCTGGACCAAAAAGGCTAGAACTCCTACCAGTAACTGACAGCCTTTCTCTTCATCTTCAGGAAACCCCCAAAGTACTGTTACATTTTAGTAATAGTCTAGTAAGCGTGGTAACTTAAATTACACTAAAATCAGTGCCACTCATAATGGAACTATCAATCAAAGTGTATGGTTAGGATACATCAATGACTTTTCCCCTACCTGGAGTCACTGCCCCAGTGCATGGCATAGATTTTGGCCAGATGTCCCCTCAGAGTGCGTCGTGTCCTCATCTGTATACGGCCCACTGAGTCCAGTCCAGCTGTGATCTGCCAGAAAAAAAAAAAAACACGACTAGTCTTTTAACATCCCTGAATGCTGACAAAATCACCATCTCTATTCAATTACGTAAAAACAAATGTGATTGAGATGACATGCAGTCAAGTAAATCAAACCGGTACCTGAGACAGAGTAGAGTCACTGCAAGCCTTCCGTGCATCCTGAGCATTACAAAGAAAAAAAAACAAAACTTTTTTTTTTTTTTTTTCTCAATTAGGAGTGAACAAGGAAACATTTTCAGCCACACCCAGCTATGTCTGAGTGAAGAGAAACCACCACTGATATTCTGCTTTCAAATCGACATTCACTCCGTTGTAGGAGTCTGACTCACATCTACACACAAAAACCACACTGGACTGGCTTTAAAGGGGTTGAACCTGAACAATCAGTCTAGCATAGTCTGAGCAAATGAAATATCTGAAAACTCTAAGTAGGCATGCACAGGGAACTGCATATTCATATACATAGAGAATCAATGCATTGTTGGCATTATTCAGGCCTCGAGGTATGGAGATGGCATTCCTCTTACCCGAATCTGGACACGAAGCTGCTCAGCTTCATGCCTTAACTGTTCCAGTTCACTCATGGTCTCTGTCCGAGTGATGCGATGGGGTCTTCGCCTACACCATTAAAAAAAGAAGACGAAGAGAATTCCGGGTGAGAGCCGCGGGATAAACAAATTTCCATCTGAGAGGCTCTCCCATTCACACTTTATTGTCTCTCACAAGTCAATACGTCCTGTATACCAGTTACTGTAAATCACACCCAAATGAGCACACACACACGCTCAAACATGCAGAAACACACACACCCACACACACACACACACACAATGTTGTACCTCACCTAGGGTGGCCTAGGCTCTTCAAAACCCTACCGACCGCTTCCAAATGCCAGCCACACGCTCTCTGACCTTTCCATGAAAACAACCCTCTTTTTTTTTTTTTTTTTTGAGGGGGGGGGACTTCTCCACCTCCCTTTGACTGCATATCAATGCGTCAGGAGGCTGACAGTTGAAGGTTGCCATTATAAGGTTTCACAGTTTTCAATGGACTCATTGTGACCCAATTCCACTACTTGCTGAGCACTTGGCTAAAATTACAACTGAAAATTCCCTCCACGCTTCAGATTAAAACCTTTTGAGGATACAAAGCTTATCATAATTCCAAGACTGTTGCACAATGCTGACTGAGTCATTTTAGCCTTACATAATTCAGGATCTCCCCTTCCTCTTACCTGAATGAGAACCAGTAGCCACCCTGGTGATACATAAAATGTTAACGCATGCTCAAACGTACTGCGCAGGTCTTGCTAAGACACAGACAGGCCACTTTTTGACAGGACTCAGACAGTTGAGGCAGTGTACTGTGCAGGCTTTCGGGTGGGGAGTGACGCAAGCCCCCCCCACAGACCCCGACTGACGTCAGCAAACTGGTGATGTAGATTATAACCACAATCTGTCCCTTAAAAAAAAAAAAAAAATCCACGCCTCTGTCCTTCAGGGAAAACAGGCAGGTTGACACCATCGCTGAGCCGAGACTATTTAGTATCAGATATTGATCCAGGGCAGTCATTCAGTTTGTCAGGTTTTATTACACTACAGAAGCACATAAAACGAAAGGGGCATTTAAGGACTCAAATACATAGTACGTTTGGGTAATAAACCAAGCGCTGCTCCTCCAGCGATGCCCGGGCTGGTGGGTGGCACGGCTGACAAAAGCGGTGCTCCACGCTGGCTCGCCATTGTTTGGTATATGATGGCGGCGCTTGGCACTGCGGAGTCAGGCACAGTTCTTGCCGTGGTGGCTTCTGCTCGGCCAATGACAACGGCACAGCTAGTTTAGTCCCGCTAAAACACACGCAGAGACACCCTAGGCTATGGAACAGGGGTGAAACTAGGACACAATATGCTAAGGGAATTCACCACCCGTCATCAGCTATCTGGACGCCTCTCCACTGCCTGGCCCTGGCATAACACATAGATGACATCACAGGTCTTCAGCATGTGAGGCATCAGAGATTGTCCTGGACTGTAAATATTTATTGTTGACAAACACTCTGAATTCTAAACAAGGCTATGAACCTTTTGAAACGTGGAATTCCTAACAGAGGAGTTATTCGTTTTTTCGATAGGGCCAAGAAAGGTCCCTTTACTCCTATAGTACTTGTTAAAATATTTTTTGAAAAACCAAAGAAAAAAAAAAAGATAAAGAAAGAAGAAAAAAAGGGGGGGTGGAAAGGGAGGTGTACCTTCTCAGTCTGTCTGCTTGGAGGAAAATAAATATCAGAATAAAGTTGATAAAGGCAGCGTGTTTTACACTGTAAAGATCTTCAATTTATGGAACTGTTGTGTGCATGTGTATATATATATATAACCTTTGTCCTAGCACTCACCTAAGCTTTGGAGACACGAGACATGAGGTGCGATGAACATGCCTCCAACAAAATGCCTTTTATCTCATAACTTTTAAGTCTTATAGAAGTTACCTGTAAACCTCTTTTGTTGGGCAGCGTCAAACAGCCAGATGCCAGAAAAAAAAACCCCATTAAAACACAACGCTCTTCAGTAAGTACAGTTCAGGTGTGTCAGAGTCAAATAACTACATGGTAACTACATCTGACTCCAGTCCTCCATCACATATGGCAGAAAGACACAGCTCTCTGCTTCAGGTCATGGGTAGATTCTAGTAAAATGAAATTAACTAGCAAAATACAACCTGAGTTATGGGAAGTTTTAGACTGGTAACAATGACTGCAGTTCAAGTCAGCCTGCTTATGTTGAAGGTAAAGCTGAGGGAGCCAACGGAATGGTTTCAGGAAACACGGTTTACTCGTGGTGTGTGTTTGCATGTGTGTGTTTGTGTGATTAATTTTTTTTTTTTTTCAAAATAAACATGATAGAATTCTTCATACATAATTCTCTTCTGTTTTTGATCACATGGTCTGTGAAACTGTTACCTGTATCAGCAATATTTGCATTGGAAGCTGGACATTGCCCTCTGACTGACATTAAGAGCGAGGTGTAAGCAGTCTAACACATGCACTTCACGCAGTAGAATAGAGCTCATACTTGTAAAACCCCGTGACCAGTCTACCAAATCTGACACTTCAGATAAGACGGTTTTCCGAGATTTCCCATTTATTTCAATCAAAATGACACAAAATTTAATTCAGGCTAGTTCGCAAGACAGAAGATAACACGTAAAAAATGGGAAAATTCGGTAAAAAGCAACTATAATTTTGTATGGAGACGAACACATCTACCGAAAGGATCTGTTGACTACCATCGTCAACCTGCTTAAAATCAGGCTGCATGCCCACACAAGTAACACGATAAAAGTGTAGTGATCGCTTATATTTGAATATTTTGTATTACAACATACAATATGTTGCTCAAGCAGCCCACTTATCAACAGGAGCTTTAATGCTTCCGGACCCGACTACAATAGTTATACATTTTGACTTCTTGCACCAAAAGTAGTCTTCCCAGAGCTCGCTTCTTGACAAGCTCATCAAGTGAGAACTATCTGAACTAACCAAAATAAACGATTTCCCAGTCGATGACGGAAAAACGCCGAAAGAAAACAATCTCACTAAATTAGCCCAACTACAGACTACATGTAGTAGTCTTCCGTTCTGTTTAACGTTGTGACAGGCCTCACAATTCTCGCCGACAAAACCCTTTAGCCTATAAGGAAAGTATTTGATAATTAGCTATTAGACAACTATTCAACAACCAGTAAATTACTAAAATACTGTATGCACAAATTAAGCAGTCCCCATGACTGCATTGTATCTACGTTTTAATCTGTAACCTAAGAATGTTTCCGAGTTTAGCGTTTCTGAAAGCAGGAAATAGGACAGAAAATGTCAGAAAAGAGAAACAGACAGCTTGCGAATATTGTTACCTGTAAAGCGCTTGTTTCGAGAGTTCACGTCGTTCAGATCACAAAAACAACTGACGCCTTTAAAGTCCGCGCATGGTGATAACTGTAAAATAAAATTTAAAAAATAGCTATTAATTTAAAGAAATTTGAACAGATTTAAAGGGCCATACACCCTCAACAGGATTTGACTCAGTTTTCAACAAGCAATCTAATCACCACACCCATAAAGAAACTGGGAACATGGCAACAACCGTGGCTGGGGGGTGCGCGAGAAAATATCATGTTTCTATAAATACTTAGGTTCATTGGTTGTTAGCAATCGTAATCAGTCATAAAGTGCCGAACTGTAACGATTACCTTATATAAAACATATAGATTCTGATATTAAAATATAAATATGTTTAGGATTGGTGTCAAACTAGTTTTGCATTACCTACAGAGAAATGGTATTGTCTGGCAGCTGCCTCAACAAACCGAGGGGATGAGAAACAGGAAATGTATCCGCTACGTGGTAGGAGACAATCAACCTTGTTAGGAAATATCCACTGTTATAGAGTTGATTTCTATACTGCTGAAAATACGATGATTATTCGTTACACATATTTGTGAACTGACATTAAAGCAATCTGCATACTGTAAGCAACGCACAGTGAACAGTTGAAGACGTGAACACAGTTACTTATTTACAACTTGTAACTGTCAAGTCTCACTCAGTTTCATGGATGTATACCGATGTGCAAAGAAGAATAAGAATTCATTTTAAACTCGCAGTGGAGAATAAAATGTTTCCGTTATCTGGGGATTCTACATTGTTTTTATTTATTTATTTATTTATTTTCAGAGCTGATTCTAAGTACTAAGTTAAACTTGACTGTAAGACTGTAAGAAACAGCACAGCAAAGAGATAAAAACAAACATACAATGCATTTTGTTACATCATCTCAACAAATTCATATGAGAATTCACCTATTAAAATCCTACATTAATTTAAAGCATTTCATAGTCGTGATTTATGTGTTAGACATGACTGAATCATTTGCTCAATCATGTTTGCCTTCTTCTTTCAATGTAGTGCCACAGCGATCTACCAGTCTTACTGCAGTTTAAAGGGTAAGTAACACTTTAAAAAGAATTCTGTCCCATTAGGACATCTTGAAATTTTAATGATGTCAATGAAAGTGAACAGTGGGAGAGGCCTAACCTCATCTCTGCATGAACTACAATCAATGAAAAACAGATGAAAGGGACCCAGTCCTGGCACTCTTTTTGGAATAGCATGGGGTCAGATTATGCTTAATTGAATGTTTTAAAGCAGCAGCGGGTTTGTCAGATAAACTCTCTTTGTTTATTTTAAAATGCATTTGAGGTAAATTATGGTGTAAAAAAAAAAAAGTACACAGATATTCATATTACATAAAAAAAACATGAAATGTTTCTCTGTTTGTTGTTTTACGTACATTATTTTCCTATCGGCTCATTTGATGGAAGGGCAGGCTGAAGTGTATTTATAGCCAAATACAAACAAACACACACACATATTTTCTATATTATCCCAGCTCTCGACGTTTCATTGCACAGGATGGCGCTCACCAAACAAACACCTCAAGTGAATCAGCTTGCAATAATCAATTGGTATGTGACATGTTATACTATACTGAATGACCAGGCCACATAGATAGACCTTTTGTTTGACAATTACACACCAGTCATTTTGGACCTCACAGGTAACTGTTATCCTTCCATGGAACAGATTTGTTGAAGCAATTTTTACGTATCAATTTTTAAACAGATCAGATCAATTTAATCAGGATTGTAAAGCACACACTTCTCCAGTCAGGTCTTTTGTTCGACTGCTTGTAAAGTAAAAGAGGCAAGGGGATCAGAGTGTTGTCAGAAATAAAACATCAATAGCGTGCACTCTAAAAAAAGATGCTCCCGGAGATATAAATAGCAGTCTGAAGATGATCTCCACCATATAGCATATCTCTGTTGTTCTCCGTTATGGTAGATAACCTTTTGTACACATTTAGACCGATCCTGGCAAATAGAGCTGTGTACTGCTGTGACTTGTCATATTCCCAGAATGGAAATTTGTCATACTGGAATCATGCTTGAAATGACGTTAAAGGGTAAACATTTTAATTCACAAAGACGTCCTGACCCTTTTATTATTTTCCACGTTTCCAGGCTCTGATAGAGGTATGAAACCATTTAAACACTGGGAGTATTCCCAATATTTCAGAATGAATGCTAGGTAAGTATCAAGCTACGTGTGTGGCCTAATTTTTGAGCAACACCAGTTGGCTTGGGGAATACATTCTGTTAGTAAGTGTTACACCTCAACTGAGAATAGTTATCACATTATGTGTATGTACAGTGAAACCTTAAAAGGCAAAATCAGAGCTGTCTTATCCACCAGACATATCTCTAGGGGAGGCTGGTCGTTGCCTTGGCAACCCTCACAAATGGCAACTGACGTCAAGAAAGTAGGAGAAATACCACAGAGAGCTGGAGCTACTCTGCGTAATGAATGTCTCAGAGGCGTTTTCTGGAGAAGTGCTAAAGTGACTTTAAATATTTGGGACCCTAGACGCCTCGCCATCACTTTTCTAATAAATGGGCAAGAACATAACAGTGGTGTTTTGCACTGTAACAGGAAACGTATCATTCAAATTGAAGTTGTGATTTTGAAAAACGAATATGAGAGAATGAAAATGAAATAGTTCAAAAGGGGTCTTCATTTGAGAGGTCATTCTACTGGAATTTACCAAACTGCATGTACTTACATATTTTTAATTCTTAAGAATTTGTGAAACCAGATTGTAAAGCATCCACAGGGAGCTATGTAGATATAAAATAGATATATCAACTGAATAAAGGCTTAAACAAATAAACAAACAAACAAACAAAAAAAACAGTAATGTCTTCAAATGGTCTTGCTACAGTGCAGAAACTGCACCAATAACTGCTCTTGAGGAGTTAATTTTACTAGTGGGAGGTCTAAACTTTGTGTTAGATTTTGAAGAGAAGTGAGAATAAATAGTGGAAATGTAGGGGAATACCTGGCCCTGGTCATTTGCATAGATGACACTGCATGTTCTCCGAAATTAGAATTTTGCAGCACATACAGAATCAATAGTTTTGCAGAATGAAGTGATAGAACCACCAATCACGGTTTCACCATACAGAGACACTTTCATTATAAAAAACATAAGATAAAAAATCTCTTGTGTCTTGATCTTTGGATATCTCTGACAGACTTTTGCAGACTCCGAAGTAATTTTGCAAAATTTAAAGTGTTGAAATGCTAAACCTCACGGTGACAATGCACTTGAAAAACAAAGCTTTACAAAAAGGGGGAAATAAGACTCGTCGTATCCAATATCCATGCGTCCTTGTTAGCTGCGTACATGTTCGGTGTAGAGGATTTGGTATTCGCCCATAAAAACTGTATTTCATTTGGTTTTCAGTGCGTGCCCCTGTGCTTACCCCAGTGATTCGTCATACAGACGTTGTGTTCTCAACCCATCTTGTTGATGACGTCGGCTATCTGTTTTGTGGCTGCAATTTGATTGGCTGGTTTTTGTCGAGGTTATGGTTCTGGGTTAGATTGTATGTGATCAATTCATTTCTTTTGTTGTGATTAAACACTTTGTGCAGTTGTTGTTTCTTCTTACACTGTCGCAGTGAGCAGTTGCCATATTTTTTCTACGTTCATAACCCAAAAGAATGAGTGGCGGCGTGTATGGAGGAGGTAAGTGTGTTTTTTAAGTCGTGAAATCAATGAGCGCGCCACGTTTGGCCACAGACTTGGATGTAGCTATAACGTTGGCTAGCTGTCGAGCTAGCTAACAAGATAGGAAGTTTAAGAACTGCTATTTGTGCATTACAGTTGACTTGAGTTTCTCTGTTCGGACGTAGTCAGTAAAGTATCGTACTAGGTTATTAAACAGTGACGTATTTGGTTAGTCAATGTCAGTTTTAACAAAATTACTTAGATAGCCGGCAAATACGTACTAATTCCATGATCAGTTCGCTCTCTGTATACTGATGTGATGCTTTGCTGAAGCTTTGCGAAACTTTACACACACGCTGAATTTAAACACATTGTCCAGTTTCGTAGTGCTTTTCAACATTTGATGCTGCAATGCATTATTCTCATTTAGGACGTGGTTAAATGCCGCTTCTGCCTTGCAAATCAAAAATCTTCGAACATAATATATCTAAGTTACTGCCTCTCGCTTCCTTAGCTAAAGAACGTTTCTAAATTCCCTCGTAGGATTTTAAACGTTAGTTTTGTTTACAAAATCGGTTTTCTATAGTACAAACAAAAGTCGCCGGGTCATGACTTCCCCCACGCCCCCCAACAAGCATGCCTCAACAGGCAGATGAGCAGTCACCTCACTGGAAGTTTACTGAAGGTCGTTTTTTCCACAGATGAAGTCGGAGCCCTTGTCTTCGATATCGGTTCCTATACCGTGCGAGCCGGCTATGCAGGAGAGGACTGTCCGAAGGTGAGGGACTCAGCCCCGGCCTTCCTCAATATCTGTAGACATAATCGCTAAAAGCATACCTTAGATAAAATTCTAATTATACGATTTTTATCTTTAGCAACCCCTTACACACAGTTGTTGATAGACCTAGCAGGAGAAAAATATCAATAAACGGTTTGGATTGACAGTGTTACTGTCTATGCCTAGGCTGATTTTCCTACGGTGATTGGAGTTACACTGGACCGGGAAGATGGTACCACCCCGATGGAGACAGACGGTGATAAGGGCAAACAGAGTGGTACAACATATTACATCGACACTAACCAGCTGAGAGTGCCCCGGGAAAACATGGAGGTCATGTCACCACTCAAAAATGGCATGAGTATGTATGTTTACCTCCTTATCACCTGCAATTCACTTCTGAGTTCTCTATAGTGTTTTAAATATACTTCGGAGACTGTTAACCAAGGGGAGTACATTGCTCAGGAACAATTTAACCATGAGGTTAAAGGTCGGACCTACTGATCTAATAAACAGCTGTCCATGGTACTTTTTAAATGAAGATCAGCGAGTGATAAAAAAAATTGCATGTCTGACAAAAAAAAAATCCTGAAATAAGTTACAGCCTACTGATCTCATTTTTCTTCTCCTTTCTTTTCTTCACTTGGTTTCTCTTGTCGTGTAAAGTTGAGGATTGGGACAGTTTTCAGGCCATCTTAGATCACACTTACAAGATGCACTTCAAATCAGAGCCCAGTTTGCATCCTGTACTGATGTCAGAAGCTTCGGTATGTATTCTACTGGTTAAGTTTTGTGAAACCTTAATGAGCCTGTTTTGTTTGGTTTATCATTAATGATTTATGGGTGATAATCGCTAACCTACGACATCATGCATCCTTTGTGTTGCCTGAGGAAACCCTCTCGTTAAACTTTTCTTGTTGTTTCTCCTGTCCATTTCAGTGGAACACACGAGCGAAGAGAGAGAAGCTAACAGAGCTCATGTTTGAGCATTACAACATTCCCGCTTTTTTCCTGTGTAAAACAGCTGTGCTGTCCGCGTATCCTTCTAATTACAAGTGATTTAAAAAAAAAAAAAAATCCTTGCTCAATTATTTGTACTTGCCTGTTTTTCTTAAACTGTCATTGCTCAGTAAAATGTGTGTGGAGTTAAATATTATCATTTAGCTTGTTAATGACATGAAACACCATGCCCTTAACTCTGAGGATCTCAGCTTTGCCAATGGACGGTCTACTGGTTTGGTATTAGACAGTGGAGCAACTCACACCACAGCCATTCCTGTGCATGATGGTTATGTGCTGCAGCAAGGTACATATTCTCCTTACAACAGATGTTATTCAGTTACATCACTTGTGAATGCTTTAAATGGCAATGGAATTTTTGACCTTGGTTTCTGATTGTCTTGCCTTGGCCCACTGATGTTTTTGCCTGTTGAAGTTCAGCATTTGGAAATGTTGTGCAGCTGTTGAATGTGATCAGTGAGATCGTTTGAAGGTGGCTTATCCATCAACAGATATTTCCTTCCACGGAAAAAGAACATTGTGGTAACTGTAGCTAATGCATGTTGGTCTCAATTAATGACCACATTTTCTGCTGAATCATTTAGATTAATGTCAGTCTGAAAGCTTTTTTTTCCCCCAAACATTACACTCACATGTACTTCCTGAACAAACAATTTTTTTGCTTAGACAATTTTTATTCCTCCTTAAATTTACGCAATTTTTTAAATTTATAATTTCAAATATGTATACACATGTATGTTCAGTGAATTCCTGAAACCTGACGTTTCCAAGGAAAAACAACAGTCTGTCTGGGTAAGACCACCAGAAACTGTGATATCTGTTTTTTTTTTTTGGTAATTTTTGTCTTCTCTCTCTTCTTTCCCAGGCATTGTCAAATCCCCTCTTGCAGGAGACTTCATGACTATGCAATGCAGGGAACTGTTTCAGGAGTTAAATGTTGAAATAGTGCCTCCATACATGATTGCATCAAAGGTGAGACCTGCCAAAGTAAGTCCATCTAATTCATTTCATCTATATCAATTTCACTCACACTGGGATGTTATTTTCTGAGTCACGGTGGTGGGGAGTAAGTAAAGAGGATTCCTATCACTAATACATTTGCTTCCACGCGTTATGGTGTTGAGACGCATGCATGACTGAAACGCATCATCCTATTTAGAAAGGCTGCATTATTGCAGACCATTTCATTGCATCCTCTCGCATGTAGTAGGCTTATACGGACCATCCTTTTCTAATCTTGCATGTTTATTTATTTGTTTGGTATTTATCTGTACAATTGTGTGTGTTGTGTTGCTGTGACTGAATAAACATGTGTTAGCAGCACATAATTTGAATCTCTGACGTTTTATGAAAACAGACTGTCCATGAATGCCAAATCGCATGTAGGTTTGGTTGCTTTTTTGCAATCCCTGTTTTGTTAGTGAGTGATGAACGTGTAGTCTGTTCTCGTGGAGACCCCCCGCAGACGTCCATTGTCTTCTACTTTCATTGTAGCTTTACATTCACAGTGCCATTTCTCACTTTGTATGTGTGGTTTCTTGTGTTATTTAATATTATTAATGAGGACGGTACTTGGTCTTCCGCTGGTACGGCAAACTGCCAACATGAGTGTTTGATCTTGCAGGATACAGTGCGTGAAGGTGCCCAAGCCAATTGGAAGAAAAAGGAGAAACTACCTCAAGTCACCCGTTCATGGCATAACTACATGTGTAATGTACGGTACCACCAGTTATCCCATGTGGAAATATAAAGACTTGTAATGTCATGCTGTTTTTCCTCAACACTATAACCAAAACTGACATTAAAGTATGGAAGATATTCTTGATTTTGTTCTTCTTTCAGACTGTAATTCAGGACTTCCAAGCTTCAGTTCTCCAGGTCTCAGATTCACCCTATGATGAACAGTAAGTCTTTTCGTTCACCACAAATCACTTAACACTCACAAACCTCACATTATCACATTTGGCTCGACTGAGACAGTCGCTAATTTGACAGTTAATTTGGCATTGCTGAAGGCTGGTTAAAGTTCTAGACACTTTCCTGCATACAGAACAATTGCTCCTGGGCAAAAGCCCTCATCAGATACTGAAGACTGGGGTGGTGATGGCTGTTTTCCAGTCTGTCACTGATTGATTTGTAAAGATCCTGTAAGAATGACTATGTGCTTTGTGAACAGAGTGGCCGCCCAGATGCCCACAGTTCATTATGAACTGCCCAACGGGTATAACTGTGATTTTGGTGCCGAGAGATTAAAGATCCCTGAGGGGCTTTTTGACCCTTCAAATGCAAAGGTAAGAGCCGCCGCACCCCCCCTCCATGCTGCACTCCACTCCGAGGGCACGTTCTCTCGTCACTCACTCTCTTTGACTCGTCGCAGGGTTTGTCAGGGAACACCATGCTTGGAGTCGGCCACGTTGTGACTACCAGCGTGGGAATGTGCGATATCGATATCCGACCGGTGAGAACCCTCGGCGTTTCCTTTTAACGTGCATAAGGAAAGAACTAGAACTTTTACAGCAGTACCGCTGCTTCCTGAGTGCATCGTAAGGTTTGGGTATTATCAGACACGTGACTACAGGATCTTGGAACATGGGAAAGGGTTGATGTTAATGGCTGTTCTGACTTTTTCAGGGTCTTTATGGCAGTGTTGTGGTTACTGGTGGAAATACCCTGATCCAGGGCTTCACAGACCGACTTAACAGAGAACTCTCACAGAAAACTCCACCGGTTAGTGATGGACTAATACGAATATGTGCCCTGAGATTTAAGCGTTGCTGAATTTAGCCTGTTGGACTAGGATTTAAAGAATGGCCTTCAGACATTTTTCTTTTTTTGCTTTTGTGCAGAGCATGCGTTTGAAGTTGATAGCCAATAACACCACAGTAGAGCGCAGGTTCAGTGCCTGGATTGGAGGGTCGATCCTGGCTTCACTGGTAAGTCTTCTCTCTAGCTCTGAATCTTCATCTAAACCACCTGGGATGGGCTTCTCACTCATTTCCTCTCTTACAGTAACAGATTTGCTTGTGAATAGCGCACTTTTGGCAGCTGGCACCTACAGTATTAAATACTGTCACACCATAAATTTGTCTTCCTGTCATTTGGTTACTGGCATTTAATCTTACATGTTAAGTAATTGGCTAATGAATGACATTTTTAAAGCGAATATGGAAATGTTTCTTTTCTAGGGAACTTTCCAGCAAATGTGGATCTCAAAACAAGAGTATGAGGAAGGAGGGAAACAGTGTGTCGACAGGAAGTGTCCTTGAACTGACCTCCATCCATGTCTGGCTGCCTTTTGAAGAAAAGAACAGTAACACCTCTGATTTGAAAAAAAGCCTTCAAAGTGGACTCAGGAACAAAAACTGGACATGTACTGTCTTTTTTTCTCCCCCCAAGAGAACACCTGTCCTTTGTTTTGTTTCAAAAGAATTTCCTACTTCTACCAGTCTCTGTTATTAATTGCTATTTTCATAGAGAAAACAGCCACGTTCTTTTTCTTTTTTTTTTTTTACACCTCACAAGTCAATATTTTAATAACAAATTTGACAGGGTTCAGGAAGACTTCCAAATGTGTGTCTGACGTTGTGTGAGTAGCCTAAAGCTTTTTGGTGAATAGTCATATAAATGTGAGTTTTCAAGCCCTTTCTATCACTGTCTGAAAGAGAGATTAGTATAAGCAATATAAACGTATGCCATTGTGGTGCTTAAGTGCACACTGGACAAAATAGCTGTTCACTGCAAACTGTTTGTTATGCTTTTAATTATTGATGGGCTTTTTTGAAACAAAAAAAAAATAAAAGTTTTTTTGTTAGGTTTTTGGTCTTCATTACATTTTAACACTTGTCATCCAATCTATGAGATGTTAAAGATGGAGAGATTTTTTTTAAAATTCCTTTCCACTGCTGCCAAAGAAGAGATTGATCAATTCAGTGGCATAGCGGAAATCTCATTTTAGTGCTGTTCCACTAGGTTACAACAGTATAAATTGTACAAGAAAGGTCCAACTTCCCTGGTGTAACAGGTTAATAATGCCATCCAGGACAGACAGCACGCAGCATTTACTATACAAAAAACCTCTCTCTCTTGTTCTTGCAAATATTTTATTCTGTTGTTATCAGTATAAGCACTGTCAAAGCACCTTGGACAAAAAAAAAAAAATCTTAACCATTTTAAGCCATCTCATGCATGTGCAGACGTCTTGGGAAAAATCTTAGCGAGTTTCTGTCGCTCTTGGCGTTCCCTTCTCTGTTTCCTCATTTTAGCCTTGAGCTGTTTCTCGATAAATAACCTGAGAAAAAGAGTCAAGACTTCACTGTTGACATTCATTTTTTCTCTCAGTTCATGTAAATTAATACAGATGTGTCAGTATCTGAACACAGAAGCTACCATAAAGAACAAGTAGTTATTCTGACACAGTAACAAATAATGATGTCCACACTGACAGAGTTTAAAGGTTATTTTACTGTTCAGTGCCTTACCTTGTATATGGGCTTACAAACGATGGTGTGAAGTAAGAGGTCCTCTTGTACCTCTTATTCAGATGCCATGGGATTGGGTACTCCTTGAATCTATGCCTGTAAGACAAATTTACAATATGTATTTAATGAGAATACAACTAGCCCTCCCTAATTTACATTTATATATTTTTTTTGCAAAAGAACCCTGAAATTGGATGTTGCAAGTGTTCTGATGAATGCAATCTTAAGATTCCTTATGCTGTTTGTGGTCATTAAAAGAAAAACAAACAAAAAAACAAAAGAGCTATGCTTACCAGAGGTTTTTCCCAAACATATTTTTTCTCCATGCCCCTGGCCTTGCTTTCTCCTGCCCTGTCTGAAGCAATCGGAGAGCATCCTCTCTCTCCTGCACGACTGTATCCAACCTTGTCATAGACCTTTCAACCTACAGGTCAGACTTCATGTAAGACTATACACTGAAAAGTCGATTTAATCAAAACACCTTGTACAGCTGCAGGCATTACTGATTTTAACTTGCTTACATATTTACATATTAACGCACAAAATGTTTTGTTTCCCTAAAAATTTCAGTAGATTATCAAGTACATCAAGACACAAAGGTTTTCATGAGGACTAACATATCATTTCATATGTAACATTTAGAAAAAGCCAGCTGATACAACAGTTGTTCCCTCTGATCACTGTAGCATACGTAATTACCTTCTTTATGCGTTCTGGACTGGGCATCTGGACACGCTGCCGTTTTGCTTCCTGTTCAATACTGAGTAACATGTTCTTTTCTTTCAAAAGAACATACCTGAAGTCAACAGATGAAGGACCATGAGATCTCATTCAGTCAAGAGTAATAGACCAGCTCTTCGAGGACAAGAAAAAATATTTGCTTACCATAGTTTGTGTAAATCCTCATTGCTTTTAAGTCTTAGCTGTTTGGCTGTCCACGGAGCACCTGATCATAAGAAGAACACGTAAAGGAATCAATGTCAATACATTTTGTCATGTCTGAACGGCATTTACTGGAGGTTTGGAGACAACGCCAAAACAGTGTAACTACACACAACAAAATTAAGCGTAAAATTAAGGATAGTTTAACCATGAGCGGTGCACAAACGTCTTAATACCGGATTTGACTGTTGGTTCACCCCAGTTTTCGGGTATATCAAAGAATTCTTCAAGGCCCATCCTTATTGTGGATGTGTGGAGAAGTCGACACTGCGCAGAATTCCCTGTATTGCTGAGCCATGGCGGTTCACAAAGCTGCCTGTTGATGAACAGCGTGAATCAAAGTAAGAAACTGAAAGTTTTCGGAATGCAACATCACCTTAAGTACCTCCTCTGCCTCGCCATACCAACGCTTACCCGTAGGATAGCGATGCTAAGTCAGCTCTGACTATTTAGTTTATATTGATACTTCCATGCAGATATATAATAAACATTACCTTTTTGAAAAACACTGATATCTGGTCAAAGTGTGCGTTGAGTATTGAGCTTGGACTGGAGCGGATATGTTAACAACACGCTGAAATTGTCTGCAAAGTGTGACAAGACGCCCCATTGAGGACGCGGCCATCTTGAAGTAGCAATGTCAACTTCCTTCCCATTTACCCAGTATGCATTGTCGGTCCTTAAAAAAATGAATTTTTGATACAGTTTTTAAGGTACCACAATCATTATTTATCTATAATACGACAAATGTATACTGGTAATAATTTCTATAATTTTAACACAACATGCAATCACAATAAAACTTTGTTTGCCCTCAATATCAATGGCTCATTTGCCTTCACGTGGTAACGGAGTAGCCAATCGTTTAATTTCTTGTCAAATTGTCAACCATAACAGCTATGGTGGGGATGAGCGTACTACGGTCGGCTGCTACATTAGCAGCCCGACTTAATCCACTTGGACGACCAAATCATCAAGCAAATTTGCTTGCAAGGGCTGTTTTACGCTCAGAGCAAGGTAATGTACAAATTATTTGCGTTTTGTAGTGATATAATCATCCACTAAATTATTCTCAACGTTGACCTTGTGTCAACTGGTTGCCTGCTAGCCATTCAAGCTAACAGTAGTATGGCCAGAAGCTAGCATGTCAGTACAGTCTTGTCACCGGGTAACCTTCCCTGGTTAGCTAAGCTAAGAACTTTGCTCTAGCTATTAAATTACCTGACTTGCAAAGCAGTGCGTTGTCAGTTAAGTGATAACAGTCACAATCTAGTTTGAAATGTACATCACCTGCACTTCGTGCAGAGCTTTGAATTATTTTCAAATGCATTAATTGATTATATGTTTATTATTATAATTGTAATTACTCATTATTGCGATAGCATTCGATTCTAATCAGAAACCGTATTCATAGAGCTGCACTCCGAGTCATAATTAAAACGTTTTCCTTGGTCACTGTTTAACATTCTCTCGGGGTTTTTTTTTTTTTTTTTTTAGAACAGTTTGAATCGTTCTTCAGCCCTCATGTAAAACTGTGGTTGCACTGTGATTGTTAGTGTCAAAGTAGTGACGTCCTGGTGTTGTTGCCCTCCAAATCTGCTTTATAGTGACAGTCCGTTACGGGAGCCATGGAAAAAGGATGTTCGTGATCAAGCCGACTGATTTCTACGATAGGAGATTCCTCCATTTATTGGTAAGAGCTCCAGCATCCTACTAATGTAGTCTGGATAACTGCCTCAGACTACGGAGTATTGGCTGTTGTGCTGTAAGATATCTTGTTCAGTTACAGTGAGCCCGTTCAATAAGAATGTTCTTACCTGTTCTAATCATACATAGCAGTGACTTTTGACTCCTTATGCCTCAGGAGGCAGACATGAAAAGGGGACTTAAGAGGTATTATTTCAAATTCAGCAATCAGGTTAAAATGGTGTCTCTGCGTTTGTTTCTCTCTCTCTCTCTCCTCTAGAAATACTACATTCTCCTGACTGGGATTCCAGTTGCAGCGCTTGTGACCTTTGTGAACGTGTTTATTGGTAAATATGCTCTTTGACACCTCACAACATTGCCAACATGACAGTTATTTTGTCCTGTAGAAATTTGGTATATCCTTAATTTGCCCCGCCCCTCCCCCCTGAAGTAAATGAGTAGAACCTGTTCATATAAATTCCTTCAAAAGAGAGGGTGCATACAGAGTGGGTCATAACCAGGTCTGAAAACCATGTAGCCTAGATTGCCTTTAGAAGAGTTCTAAAATATTCAGCTAGCACTGCTCTATGACTAAGTAACACAAAAACCAAAAGCTTGTTGGATTTTGTTTACAAGGTGAAGCAGAATTGGCTGAAATCCCAGAGGGCTACGTACCAGAGCATTGGGAATATCACAAGGTATGTTGTCCATCGCATTTTAAAGCAGTACTTATATTGCATTGTGATCTCAGTCGAAACAGATTTTTAACAAGTATGAGTAATCAGTGAATCTGCAGACCTAAACTGGAGAAGACAATACTGTGACACAAATGAGCTCGTCTCTGCTCAGAAGAATATTCCCATTAATGTCGTCTCTTTTTTTTTCTCCGACTGAAGCACCCCATCACTCGATGGATTTCACGCACATTTTATGACAGCCCAGTAAAAGACTATGAGAAGATGATGGCTCTTATCCATACTGAGGCTGAAAAGGCAGAGATGAGGTAAGCTGTCAGTTCATGTCTTTTTTTTTTTTTCCTATGTTTTATTCATCGCTTTATTATCAGCCTCATTTTAATCAGCCCAGCAAACTCCATTAAAAGTGACAGTGATATTAAAATCTCAGTGGCATAGTTGTACTGCTGGCTTGTTGCCATTTATTTGCAATAATGACATATATTATTGTACTTATCAACTGTTCTTGCTTGGATGCTCTCAAAGCCCTTTTCTACAAGTTCAGACTGGTGGTGTAATGTATTTTTTGATGCTGTCCGTACATCTTGATACGGCACTTGGCATGTTCTTAGTGGTTGCGTAGAGCCTTTTTTCATAACTTACAGAAATACGTGTGTGGCGTCTCTTGTCTGTTTGTAGGCTAAAACAGCTGGAGGTACGCAGACATATGCGACAAAAGGGAGATGGACCATGGTTCCACGCCGAGACTATGGACAAGAACCTCATTGATCAGAGTCTCAAGGCCACGCCTGATAACTGAGCCTGTGTAGGCCAGCCGTCTGTTGTATCTATAACAAACTTCACTCTCAGTAATGTACGTTGATATCCCTGCATATATATTTGTCAATAAAGTATGTGTTTAAAATTTAACTGGTCGTACTGCGTGTCGTTCTATGTCTCGCAATGCATTTCGCATACGTTCACGAGAAGGAACTAATTTTGTGCTCTGTTTCTCCTTGTTGCATTAATTTGTACATTCGCACAGTGAGAACACTGTAATAATGCTCAAACAGACAGACTCTGTTAGTTATGCGTAGATTCTACTTTCTCCATTATTCATTTTGCTCTGCCGCCACACCCTCACAGTACATTTGATTTTATGAAACACAAAGACAGTAGTTAGCTGTATGTGGTATATCCATGGAAAAACAATGCAAATATATATTTATGGAGCATTGCTTCAGAGGCATAGCATTTAAGTCTTCTTAAGTCGTAAGAGGAAGCAATTTAAATGTAGGTAAATAAATGTCTCAGTAAACGACTTTATATGGGTAACTAATTAATGTATTGCCACTCTGGTAAATTGTCACCGAGACATGGGGTTTCAAAAGAAGTTGCATTTCAGAATCCTTTTTGTTGAAGGTAAATACATCAAACAATATAAAATATAAGTGTAAATGTTTTTATAAGTGTAAATGTATTCATGCTCAAATTTGTGACAATATTTGCAACTACCTAAACAAAGGGTATAAACAAACTTTATCAACAGGTAAATCTGTTTTCAAGTTTTAACATGCTATCATTAATTTGACACACTACAGAATAGGTAAATTCAGATGCTTTTCCTTTATGTTGGATCACCTTCCAATGGGCACTCATGGAAGTAATGATGGGATAAAATATTGACCTGATCTCATTCCCAAAAGAACTTCCTTTGTGTTTTCCTCATCACATCCACGGATCCTACAGGAATGTCGGGCAGTACCATGAGGTGAGCCCCAATAAGCCTCAACATTTCATAAATTGGGCCGTAGATGGATCACACATTTGCCAAAATAAAAGTCTTTTACAATGATACGCAGGATTCATACCCTACGCGTCATTAAGGTGATTTCAGTTTAATTGTGAGGTAGAGTCACTTTAATATATGACTGTATATTTTTAGACCCTCTGCCATCAAATCTCAGCCGCACACTCTCCAATATCACGTTTGACTGGATTTAATTATGTTGATGACACCTATAGACAACGTTTCAGTTATGAATTGTTTCAATTTGGTATTGACTACGGTGCTTACGGTCTTTTATAGTTGCAGTATCCCATGATTACTCACGACATTTTGTAATAATTAATTAATAAATTATAAATTATTAATTAATGTAATAATGATTACAAGTAATCTTTGCAACTGAGACTCGCTGTTATATTTTATTTTTATTTTTTTATGTATTTATGTATGTATGTATTTATTTATTGCGGGACTTGCATATAAAATGTTGTTTCACATGTACATATTTTCTTGTTATAGAAAGATGTCTCAATATCTCCAGCGGTCAAAAGAGACTTTTATATTAAAATTTTTGATCTGGGGCGGTCGTCTTGTAAATATATTATCATTGCCAGCTTCACACTGCTGTCTCGGGTCTGTATGATTTAAAAATAGCATCATCTCATCTTCTCGCTGACAGCCTGCTGGAGTGACTCTCGCAGCACAGAGCTGCGAGCAGTAGGAATGCGAAGATGGCTACAGATCTAGGAGAAGTACTGGTCCCGTATATGCCCACCATAAGAGTTCCCAGAACAGGAGACAGGGTCTTCAAGAGTGAATGTGCCTTTTCCTACGATTCCCCTGTGAGTAATTTCTCCTGGTTTTGTTGAATGTGTGTCTGAAGTTGTGCCAGTGCAACCTGCAGCTTTTCTCCCAAACACGTGAAGGGCTGCGTAGCTGAAGGTGAGATCCAGGGAGTTCCGTGACCACCATTCGCACAAGCGTAAGACCTGAGAAATAATTAAATAAATGCGAGATGTTTACATCCTATCGTCTGAAGGGATTTCCTTTGTCCCCGATGTGGTTACTGCACTTGATTCTCTAATGCCTATGACAGAATAACATTATAAACGAGTAAAGCATAAATTGTGTAACATTTTGCAGTTTGACGTGATATTTGGCCTTGAATTTTTCTGTTAGCAACTGCAAGCAGGCACTATAGCGTTTTACTGTGGAAAGAAAGGTGGAAAGAATATTCGTTTACAAATAACTTGTGTGACCACCTGTATAGATGTATAATAATTTAGAAAAATACTGCGTCATTCAAATAAAATGCACTATGTCTCACTAACCAACGACCGTCAAATTAGCGCGCAAGTTCCCCTTTGTATTGGACTGAGAGTGGGTTACTTATCAAATGTGACCTGTCAGAAAAATCCAGGTCATTGATAGTCTTAATTTGATTTGACCACAAGAGAAACGTGAGCGCGGAATAAACTACAAAATGGTCCCTGAAATCTCAGTGATTAAACGAATGACCATCGGCTGTTTGTCACGTTTGTATATAGATTTGCGATAACTTCTCGCCTGAAACATATTTAAAGGTGACTCAGCCGTGTGGAGTTCATCATGTCAGACTGAAGACAGGTTATTTTTACATTAGCGCTGTGGAGGCTCGTGTGTCACTTCGAACTACTTTAAGGTTTGTCATGGACTTTTATGAGGCCGTCTCCCTATCCTAGATATAGGTTAGAATAGCTGCTTAATGTGGACAGGCTTGTTTTTTTCCAAGAGTTCAAGAGCTGTGGCCACAAGACCATTATTTTGTTTTTTGTTTTGTTTAAACTGGGCAGGCAACGAAGTCATTCTAAAACGTGAAGACAACGATACGTTTTGAAGTGTGTGTTTATCTTATTGTATTTTACTTTACTGTATTTATTTCTCATTTTTTACACTGAGTAAATGAACAAGATAAAATCCTTGTAAACTCGTACACTGAACTTCAGAAAAATGTCAGATGATGGATAAAAACGATTTCATGAGCAAAAAGAAAAACAAACAACCCCCCCAACAAAATAGAAAACAACAACAACAACAAAAACAATAATCGGTCACAGGAAGCGATAAGGTGGCTTTGGCAGTTCGTCTTTGTTTACATGCAACGTAGTAATAAAAGCATTACAAAAAATAAAGAATGTGCATAAATTACACCTCATGAAAATTGTTTCAAAATGTAAAGTAATATTTCAAATTTAATCAAACCCCATACTTTTGCCAAGTTTTTGGAACATTAGTTATCTGTGAATTTAAAGCCTTGTAGAGAATACCTTGAAACAATACACGGAATGTATGAGAACTTGATGATCTATGTAATTTGAGTTTTAAAGTAACTGTATTTGTATTTTTTAACAGGAGTCTGAGGGGGGCTTGTATGTGTGCATGAACACATTCCTGGGCTTTGGAAGAGAACATGTGGAGAGACATTACCGCAAAACTGGACAGAGCGTTTACATGCACCTTAAACGCCATGTGAAAATGGTAAGAACTGTGTGAGAGAGTGTTGCTCTCTTCTCTGTTAAGGAATCTTTGCACTGTTACTATACTATTATACTTAACAGCATAAAATTAAAAACTCACAATCAGCAGGTTGTTGCTATGATATAGGTTACAGCTTTCTTTATTTTAGAGGATTTAATTCTGTCAGAGGAGAAAAGGCACACAGCACTTTTTTGTTGATTGGTGTCGCACAATTAGAGACAGTAATTAATGGCAGTGAATAATTGCTGGTTCTCTCTTATACTGTGGTCTGTCTTTAATTGGAGTGATTTTGTGGTATTCCTGTTGACAGTACCTTTGTATTGTTGAATATGATGAAGATGCAACTAGTGTCCATCTTATCATATGAATGTGGTTTTCCAGCCTAGTTCTTCCCAGTGTTGAAATTAATGGGAAAGTTGTTCAAAACTGATATAAACAGTAATGGGGCCTTTGTTATACCTGTTATATTTGTATAAAATATAATGCTGCCATGGAGACTTTATGCAAGTTGATATATTGCTAACTGTGGTAGTTTAAATTAATATTTGGTATTCTATGAATATATCAGTGGTGAGATCTGATGAAGTTCCTTTTTTCTGACATGTGGCTCTACTGCATGTTTTGCTTGAGACTGTAACCTATAGTGTGTCAAAACACAAGCAACCATGTGCTGCTAAGACTCCTACACACTGAGGTGTGAGAGGAGCAAAATTCGATAGGATTTCTGATGTTATTACAGGATTATTACAAGTCCGGCTGATGTGGCTGATTTTTGGCTGGAGTGTTCTGATTTTGTTGTTCTGGTCAAACCTGTGAATCTGAAGCCTCTGAAATACGTAAAGGCCTGTGAATAAGTTAAAATAATTTTAGGACACCAGATATCATGTTTTGAAGGCACGTATGACAGCTTAGCGGTCATTTTTTGGAGACGTGGTGCTCTTAACTGTTTCCTCTCAGCCTTAATTAAGCGCAGATAAAATGAGCAGCCCCTCAGTAAGTGCTTCTATTTTCATGTCTGGTTCTGTCCAGTAACAGCTGGCCGCATTCCTACAGCTCTGGTGTCTGCTGTTTTCCCATGAAGCCACTTGATCTCAGAACGTGTCAGCATTCTCCTTGGTCATTCAGTTCCTCGGCTCACTCCACAACCGATGGGGATTTCCCTCAGTTTAACTTAATTAAGCTCTTTTTCATCTTTTTAATTCAGCTCTCAATAAAGCTTTTTTCCCCTCCCCTGTCACCTCCTACAGTAGCTCAGCTACAGCAAAATGTAATGGTACATTAGCAGGCTAAGGATGCTGCATGTAGGTTAGCTCTTTGAGTGGTTATTGGTCAACCTAGTCCTCAGTGGTAGTAGTAGTATTACTGATGTACCCAAGCGACCTTACAAAATAATTAGTGACACTGTGGATCTTCAGAGACCTTAAATAAAAACTAAAGGCAACGTTCATTGTTTTGTGCTTTGTTGTTGGAAACTTAAATTCAGATGAATGAGCTGTGGATTAGAGCTGTTCATAATCACTTTCAAATTGGCTTATTACTCATTCTGCTGATTATTGTTTTGCAACAGAAAGCAACAGGTGCTGCAGGAGGTGCGGTGCCAAGAAGAAGGAACGGCAAAGTGTTTTTAGGTAAGATTGACTAAATATCTCTTTATACACAGGACACACATTCAAAAAAAAAGTTGTGTCTTTCAAAGGACAGTGTGAGAACACTGTGAACTTGCACACCTTTGGCCAAATTAAACCAAACATTCGAGCCCTGAGATATTCCTCAAAATCAGTTTTACATTGTTTTGTCCTCAGAGCAGCCTTTTTGTTGTTGTTGTTGTTGTTGTTTTTGTTGTTGTTTTTTGCTGATCCTGAAGAACAATTGTCATGTTACAATGATTGTGTTATCTGTAAAATATATTCCCATGTTCAGTGGCTACACTCCTGTCCTGCTAGCTGACTATATTTAGCTCATTTATTTGTATATGCAGTTAGTAACCGTTCTAAATCTGAAGTGCCACATGCCCCGACTGGCCTACTCCCCTTTGGAGAGGCTTGGTTTACAGTGGGCTGCCTTGACTGCTTCCAGTCTGCCCTCAGCTGCTGTACCCTGTCAGCCCTCGCGGCTGACGCACTTCTGCCGGCGGAGCGATGACGTTGGTCGCTTTGAATCAGGTGGCCGTCCTGTCCGCCCTAACGCTGGTTCGGACGCTTGTTACGTCGCCGCTTTTGTGCTTCTGATTCTGGAACCTTCCGTACTTCTTATCATTTCGCGTAGGAAATCTGGCTTACAGGAGATAGAATAGACGCTCTGTTTCAGATAAACAAAAACACATTTTAAGGTAGAGACAGCCCGATCTATTCTGGTGGAATAATGTCACGCATTTGTCAGGATCTGGGCTGACCCTTTTGTTTTTGGCTATGGAGGACCTCTAATCCCCCCCTCCCACCCTCCCCTCCTTCTCAATGAGACTCCAGTCCAGTGGACTGAAATGTTTGTTTGCCATTTCCATACCAGTCTGATGATCTAATCAGCTAACAGCCTCTCTCACACGTCATGGAACATAGACCACAAACGATGGCCCGAGAGCAGGAGGCCAGATATGCTGAGACAAAAAAAAAATGTGTAGAAATCATTTGTAGCTGTAACTTTTATAGCTTGGGAAGACATCTTTCAGGAAAACTGTCCACCTTAAATGTCCTCCAGTGCTAATGTTCTTGAGTTCATTCTGTTGAGATAACTGACCATATCTGCCCCGTATGTCAGAGACCCCTCTTAATTTCTAATTATAACCCTCACTCATTGTTTATGGGAACATCTGATGATTACCATGGAGCTACATTCCCTATTGTTACTTTAGGAGCTGAGCAGCAATTGTGGATGGCAGGTGTGACACGCATAATCAATCAGCAACGTTAGCACGCTGTCAAGGCAACGCTAATGCCAATGTTGATGTAACCTGATATCTGCTTCCTCTTTTTGAAGATTTAGAACTTAACCGTGATTTTAACGGGGATGATTATGAGTACGAGGATGAAGCCAAACTCGTAATATTTCCAGATCACTTCGAGATCCCTTTGCCAAATATTGAGGAGTTGCCCGCTCTGGTTAGTGAGTGTACATGTCGCATGCCTAAGGGCTTTTTAAACATCTGACTCAAAATGAGAGTGGCTTTGCAGTGCTACTGTGTGTGTTTCTATAGAGCTTGCTTTACGCCTGTTCTGTGCCATTGGAACTCTCTTGCGTTTATGAATTACCGCATGCATGCTCCCTGTTTGTTTTCTCCATTGTGTACGGTGACCTCAGTGTAGTCAAGAAACATGTTTGTGCGCATGTAAACATTACGTCTTGCGTATGGCTTTTTTTTTTCTTCTCTTTATTCACCAGGTGTGTCATTTCACTGTCTCAGATAAAAATACAAGAAAAGGAATTTACTGTCTGTAGATCCTTTTCACCATTTATGGATGTAATGCATTATTTGGCTGAAATTTGGAGAATCTTACCTTTTCTTTACGCGCTATGAAGCTTACATAAACATTTATAAGTACTTAAATATAGTAGGCTCAAACAGGCACGTGATCTGTTTCTCTGTCAGAACTGGCACTAGAAAGTTCAGGCCTCTGCTCTGATAGAGTGAGTCTTCTTGTCTTTTTTGGTTGGAATATCGTTGTGTAGTCATCTGCATGACTTGCTTACTCACTTACTTTTGTCTCTTTCACTTTCGTCAGTCTAGTTGGTTCTTGTTCAATCCTGGCTGTTTTGATGCAAGTATAACCGCAAGGAACACAAGCATGTGAAGTGTTCTGCCTAGATTCAGTGTTTTGGTGTGTTTTGTAGTTCCACACTCATAAAGCCAACAGACATAGCTAACACATCTCTGGTGACACTCAGGTGACGATAGCCTGTGATGCAGTTCTCAACGCGGCCTCAGCGTATAAAAAACAAGAACTGGATTCCTGGGGAGAGGAAATTCAAGTGTCCAGACATGCTAGAAGTCTCAGGCAGCAGGACAACGGTGTCCGAATCCCACCCAGGTTAGTCACGTGGTCCACAGGCCCACTGACCGACTGCCACTCCAGGTTTTTAATGAGGTTTTTGTTTTTTTCAAAATAAAAATGTGATTGTAAAAAAAGCCAGCTTCTTGTTAAACCCCAGACTCTGGGGTCAGATCTTGGGAGTGGGGGACCAGGTGTGTTTAGGTGTGCGATATGTGTCTTCTCTCAGTGGCTGGAAGTGTGGGAGGTGTGAGATGAGAGAGAACCTGTGGCTAAACCTGACAGACGGCTCGGTTCTGTGTGGGAAGTGGTTCTTCGATGGGAGTGGAGGAAATGGCCACGCACTGGAACATTACAGAGAAACCAACTTTCCCCTGGCAGTCAAACTGGACACAATCACCCCGGATGGAGCAGGTCAGTAAAAATGAAGCATTTTGTTTCCCATTGCTGCTCATTATTAATTACACCGCTGTCACTATTACTAGCAGTTATTATTGTTACCATGGAAACAGACATTGCTACCATGACTGTTGTACTTGAAGGCCTGGTTAAATTAACCCATAATAATAAATTGATAATTATTTGAGATCACTATAATAATGACAATTATATATTTCTCTACTGTCATATACAAATGTTGGGTGATAACACCACCCTTGTCTCGCCACACCCCTCGTCAGTATCTGATCATTAAATAAACATATCAATTTCAGATTTTTCTTTTGCCCGAAGCTCTGTGTAGAGTTGTTTTTGTTGCAGTCATTTTGCATGAATCATGGGATTTTTAGGCTAGGCCACCAGTTGACCGATGAAAGGGGCTGAGAGTGTTTGAGTGTCGACAGGATTTTTTATGCAAAGCTGCAATTTGGAATTGAGGCAGAGAAAACCCGGCGTTCTCGTTCTTTTCAGACATTTATTCGTTCGATGAAGAAGAGGCAGTCCTTGACCCGCACATCTCCGAGCACCTGGCGCACTTTGGTATCGACATGCTGCAGATGCAAAGGGTAAAATTTGAATCGAATGCCTTGATTTTGCATTGTGATTCTAATCAATGTATGAATGCATAGTAACTAATAAGGAGTCTGGTTTTACGCTCAGGGCATTCTTTGTCCTTTCTTTGCAAGTATGAAAATTTAGAACTGTTTCCACTACTATAGAGGAAAAAGAGAAATTCATTTATTTCCTTTCAAAGTGAAAACAATTTATTTCTCTTCAAAGAGGAAGGGCTGACATGGAAATCCGGGGACCTGAGATTCCCTTAAAGGAACGCTGATGTTTAGATGTGGTAGACGGGGTGAGAGTTTGACTTTGTCCCATGTTAATGAAACCATTCTTGAATCCACTGGTGTGAGGACAGTGGTTCAGTATCGCCTAAAGTGGCTCCGTTGTCCTTGGCTGTAAATCGACAGTGCTGAGTCACCCAGCTCAGTGTTCCAGAACATGGTAGTTCCGCCACCGTGTTTAACAGTTTGGAACGTTTTAGGTCGAGTGATTCCTTTGGCCGTCTCAAAACATAAACTCGTCCAGCGTTAAGGGAAAAAGAATAGAACATGACTCACGCCCATCCACTGCCCTGAGGAGAAAAAACACCGAAGTTCAGAATTTGTGCTCTTTTTACGCCAGGCTTTGTGGAATTGTGCAGTGGCCCTGGATAGCAGTAGTTTTCCAACGGCAGTCCTACAAGTAATATCATGACAGAGTATTTTTTCAGATGTAACTGAAACATAGTGATGCATATTTGGTCCTGTGATCATTTTTGAGTCCGTTGTTGTTTTGATTTTAGCAACTATCCTATTAAATGTCCATCTGTCCCTATTGGCAAGCTTTGACCTCTGACCACTTTTTGACCTCCGACCTCTTTGCTGATGTGGTTATTTCCTGTTTAGCACATGCTGTCTTTTTCTTTCCTTCTTTTCTTTCTTTTTTGACCATGTTCCCCTGAAATGTTAAAATATCTTAGAAATTCATTAGCTGATGCTTTTATAGTTCAGCTATCAACTATTTAATCCATTTTAAAGTCTGCTGGACTTTGTGTTATTTAAGAAAGCCAAGTGTTTTTAGGATTTGAGTATGTATTTTGTAGTTGAAATGTATTGGTAATTAGTGCTAAAGTGAATATGAAACATATGTAGAATCCTTTTTAGAATCCCTTCCGTCACACTAATACCATAAAAGGAGTTGTTTTCATTAGGTGTTCCTGTAATTTTGTTTACCTGCTGTGTAATTGGATGTCGAACTGCGTTGTTACTGTTTACTCCAGTCTCGTATGTCGTCTGTGTCTGGAGAGGAAGTGACCCGTGTCTCTGTCTCTGTCCACAGACAGAAAATGGGCACACAGACAACCACGTTGAGCCGCGTGTGAGTGAGTGGGAGGTGATTCAGGAGTCTGGGCTCAAACTGAAGGCTGTCTTTGGTTCAGGTTACACGGGCATTAAAAACCTTGGCAATAGCTGCTACCTGGGCACTACTATGCAAGTCTTGTTCAGCATCCCAGAGTTTCAGAGAGCGTGAGTACCCCTTAAACATACTTGTCAAATACCAGGGACTGCATTCAAATGTCAGTTTCCAGTAATTTTCATCGTTGTAAAGGAAACCTATGTATATGGCTTCGAGTCCATATGAGATGCAGTGTACCATCATCTCTCTTGCTAGTAATTCGCTCACTCATTCACAGAGTTTTTAATGGTATGTGTCAAATGTTAAGTGCTGTTCTAGGTTGTTAGTCCAGCCTGACTAATATCTCAATTACTTTTCCTCTGTGACCCTCTCTTTTAACTTCCCTTTAATATCATGCACCAAATATGCTGTTCAAATAAAGACTGTTTGATTGATTGATGAGTGCTTATCACTCTTCTGTGAATGTGAACATGTTGTGGTCGTTACTGTACGTCTCCAGGTATGTTGGGAATCTCCAGAGGATATTTGACTACTCTCCCCTAGATCCCACACAGGATTTTAACACACAGATGTAAGTGTAATATCGCAACAAAAATCTTTTTTTTAAAACATGTGATGTAGTCCAATAGAAATAACCCGCATTACCTTTCCAAAATATGCCAACTCATTTTTCTTTTCTCCATCTCTGTGTCTTTTTCTTTTCTTCTCATTTGCATTTGCTTTCCCCCTCTCTCTCTCTCTCTCTCTCTCTCTCTCTCTCTCTCTCTCTCTCTCTCCGGACACAAGGGCGAAACTCGGCCACGGGCTGCTCTCGGGACAGTACTCCAAACCACCAATGAAATCCGAGCTGATTGAACAGGTGATGAAAGAAGAATACAAGGTATTTGACTGGAAGTGTCCTGCCTACACACTAGCAGTCCATAGCCCTTACTGACCCTGTCATGCTGACACTGTAAGGGTTATTCAGCATTACGGAAAAAAATAACCCAGCGGGTCTTTTTTTTCCCCAGTCCTCATATTTGCTTTTAATTGCTATTGAGGAGTGAGTACAGTCAGTTCTTACTGTAATTGCGGTGAATGAAGCACCATAGGGCTTGCATGCTGTGCTAACACTATCAGCACTGGACATGGCTAGCATATGTTTACAATCATTTTAGGATTATTTAGCATCACTGGGTACAAAAGTATCTTTATTTATCTGAAGGTACTGACCTATCAGCCCACTGTGCATGTTTATTTTGAAAATTATGTATTTGACAGTGATGGAGTTTGTGAAATAGTAATGGTTTAGACTGCAGTGTTTGTTAGCCTGAAAAAAGTGTGTATGTGTGTAGTTGTGTGGGATGGCGCTCTCTCTCTCTCTCTCTCTCTCTCTCTCTCTCTCTCTCTCTCTTTCCCCCTCTCTCCCTCTCTCATACCCCTCCTTCCCTCCCTCCCTGTGTGTGCGTGCGTGTGTTCGAGTTCATGTTCGTGTGTGTGTGTGTGTTTTTCTTGGTGGAGATAGAGATTAATTTTTTATGCAGTATGTCTTGAAGCAGATTTCATTCCAGCCCATGTTTGTTAAGAACAGACTACATATCCCATAAGCCTAAGGCGTCTTCATGCATCCCAGTGGCTGATTAAAACAGACACTTGTTGAAATAGCCTTGAAAAAAAACCCCTAATTGGTTAAATGTTTTCTAATAGCAGAGTTAACCAGAGCATGCCTCTCTCCTGGCATAATGAGATTCCAAATTTAGCGCTCATCATTTTGTTAAAGCAAAGTTTAGTTTGGCAAACATTACCATAGCTGGAAAGGAAATGCCAATCAATAATATTTAAATTTGTCTTCTTCCTTTTCCAGCAGCAACAGAAAGGCATCTCTCCCAAGATGTTCAAAGCACTCGTCAGTAAGGGACACCCAGAATTCTCCTCAAACAGGCAGCAGGACGCCCAGGAATTCTTTCTGCATTTGATTAACCTGGTTGAGGTTTGGATCTTTTCTTTTGATTTTGTGTGACTAATATTATTGTTATTCAGTAGGAAGATCATGTGAGCTTTCTCTTTCTGTGTGGATATAGTTTGGCTCATCTCTTGCCTGGTTCTGGGGGTTAGAGACACTTTTCACCACCACCCTCTGCCCCAGATTTGGCAGACACACACACACACAGGCACACACACACACACACACACACACACTTGTGCTCTGAAGTGACTTTCTCAACTGGGTTAAAATTAGACCACCCATATCAGTTACACCGTGCAGATAAAGCCTCCTGTTTTCCTCAGCCTTGTGACCCATGGCCAGCATCAACCCCCCTGCTCCCTTTCCTTGAAATAAAAACAAACACTTCCAGTGGTCTTCTTCTAAACCTATATGAAGGAAAATTAAAAATATACTGCATGTATGTGGTCATATTAACTTAGTCGGTCAGTCTGCTTTGTGCTCTGTGATACTGATGAACCTGACGTGAAAACACAGACAGACACGTCACATATAAACAATATTTGAAATTTACTTTAAGGCTGGGGATCAGATTTAGCTAAATGATTAGTGGTTAGTTTAGTGAACAGCTGTAACGTAGTGCTTTAATATGCTTGGCTATATTTGGGTGTGTCTGCATGTCGCAGGTCTGGAGAGGCAGAATAATCCTGGACAGAGAAAGGCTTTTCAAGCACGCTTCTCCTTCATCAGCAAGTTTTCTCTGCCTGGCCATCCAGGCAGTTCCCATGCTTCACATCCAGAGCCTGCTGGAGGAGGTTTAGAGACAGTGTATTTCTGTACACTCTTAGAATAGTGAGACTGCTTTGGTTTGGCTTCTTACAAGATGGTACCATAGATGTCTTAATTATAGTTCTGCTTCCGTTTGGTTCCACAAAAAAAAAACATGCTGAGAGTTTGACTTGAATTCTCTTGTGTGCGTGTGTTCAAAACTTTTTGAATTGATCGCACGGATGAGTTTTACATCTGAGCTGACAGTTTTATGAGATCTGTCAGCTACACTATTCTATATGCTGGTCATCTGGTCATGACACCCTACACCCACAGAGCACACGTGAAACGGATAGTTTGCTGTGAACAGCAGAACTGTGTGAAATAATACTGGTGATATTTACACTGTTTTGTTGCCATTCTCCATCCCAGACACCTTCCATATTGAATCCTGATCCTGTTCATTCCTTCAACCCCAGGGGGTCAGGTGGTTCTGTCTGGTCAGGTGGTTCTGTCTGATGATCTGTCTGGTCATCTAAGAGCTCACATTCTTCATTGTTTATGATTTATTTAAAGTCTGTAAACCTGTTTCTCTGTAACTCACCTGGTATAATTATACACAAAAAATATAAACTGAACAATGTTTCTGAGATAATACGGCCATATGGTAAATGAAGTGAGACTCTTGACCATTCCATTTCTGTTTCACGTGTATTTTTATTCATTGTCGGGGGCGTTTTTTTTTTTTTTTTCTGGTGGATTTATTTGACACAGAGGAACAGTGGAGGAGCAGAGAACCCCAGCGACGTGTTCCGGTTCCTGGTGGAGGAGCGGGTGCAGTGTTGTCAGACACAGAAGGTGCGCTACACCCAGAGGGTGGACTACCTCATGCAGCTCCCTGCTCCCATCGAGGCCGCAACCAACAGAGGTAAACCTGCAGAAAGCGATCGCTCGTCTCGACGTTCCTGCCCGCAGAAACGTCTCGGCTTGCTTAATATGAAATATTCTGGACCTTAAATAAGAATTACGGATGGAGATTCAACAACTTTGTCTTTTTTGCCATTGAGACACAGAACTCACCTCCCATCTGTATTGCACCATGTGCTGCATGAATAACCTCAAAGCTCAGAACTCAGAAAATCAGCGCTGTTGTTTTTTAATAGTAACGCTATCAAAGTGGGTTAACTGGCAAGATATTTCACTAAAGTTTACTCATTTTTGTTGTTATTGTTTTTCTGTTTTTTTTTGTTTTGTTTTGTTTTTTTTTTCCTTTTTTGGTCACAGAGGAGCTTATAGCCTATGAGGCCAAACGGAAGGATGCGGAACAGAACATGCGGACTCCTCCAGACCCTGTGAGGGCCCGCATCCCCTTCACGGCATGTCTGCAGGCCTTCACTGAGCCAGAGAACGTTCCGGACTTCTGGAGTTCTGCGCTGCAGGCCAAATCAGCCGGAGTGAAGTAAGCCTGGTCCTGGTCTAAGACCTGTGAGGGGCGTTCTTAGTTCTTAGAGACCACTGATGCAGACAGCTTTGTATTGCCCTCAGACCTCTGTCATCCAGACTATATTATTTTCAGTTGTTCAGTTTAAGGAGAGCTTATGAACAAACAGGCTTGTAAAATAGCAGAAGTACCTTTAACTGTTTCGTTGCATAATTTGTATCACTGTATGAGTGGATTCATTACTTTCCAAACTCCTTCCAAAACGGTACGCAAGATGCACGATTTTTTTTTCCTTCTAAAGTATTGCCTCTTTTTTCCTAGGACTTCACGTTTTGCATCGTTTCCTGAGTACCTGGTTGTGCAGATCAAGAAGTTTACATTTGGGGTGGACTGGGTTCCGAAAAAGTTAGGTACGAATCGCGCACAGCGTTGGTTTGGCGAATCTACAGAGCCTGCACATAATCCTGTAGATTATTATGGAATAATGTATGGAATTACTCTGTGATGTAATGGTTTTACATTTATATCTTATGACCTCACTCCTCCAGTTTCACAAACCGCTGAACAAACAAATCACTAATTTACAATTGTTATGTAATGATTATCACCTGCGGCTGCCTGTCACTAGTTGTCTTGTGGAATTTAGGCTGGTATGTCCGTCACAAGCTCTCTTGTGCAATTTACACTATCATTTCACAGACTCTCTTGAGCAACACGCCAAGTGAAGTCGCCTGAGTGGGGAGTCACCAAACTATTTTTCGGAGTTTGTAGTTACACTTACATGTACGTCCAGCAGAGGGCACTTTCACTACGTTATTCAGGTGCCCTTGGAGGGAGAAAAACTATTTCTGTAGCATTCGGTTTGCTTAAATTGAATCCTGAAAAACTTCCATTTCGATATTCTGTGGGAGATTCATTATTTAATGGAGGCAAACTTTGGAGGGGATGGAAGTTGTCTGCTCTTGCTATTTGCCCCTGAGTTAACTGTCATTTCAGACTGTACTCTCAGATTTGATTGTTCTAAGGCTGTGAGAAGAACCAAGAGTTCCTTACAAAAAAAAAAAGAGAGAGAGAGCGCAAAAGTTAGCAACGTTCTATATTTAAGGACCTGTTCCTTACCATCATCATTAATTCATTTTTGTGTATTTTAGATGACAGTACAAAATGACGAGTGAAATGACACGTTTGTCTTACTGACGCCTTTTCTGCACAGACATCTCCATCGACGTGCCGGATTTCCTCGACCTGAACCGTCTTCGCGCCACAGGGCTCCAGGCGGGTGAGGAGGAGTTACCCGACATCACTCCACCTATTGTCATTCCAGAGGACACCAGAGGTAAGAGAGAGAGAGAGAGAGAGAGAGAGAGAGAGGGGAGATCTTGTAGTGTTCCGTACCGCACTGTGTCTTCTCAAACACAGCACACACTGTTCTGCATACATGAATAAGAAAAATCGCTGCACTGAGTGTGTGCTTGACTTTGGTATTGAGCCAAAAGAATGTGTGTTTTTTCCTCTGATGCCCATACTCAAGGCAAATAACTACATGTGGGACCTGTTTTTTTTTTTTTTTCCTGGTGTGGTAAATAGCACTGTATTTTGAATGAGCTCCTCTCTGTTTTATTCATAAACTGTGTGTTCCCATGCCTTGCAAGAGTTTGTATTTTATCGATCGGAATATCACACGTCTGAATGTTTTCTTTGTAGCTTTTCTCTGAGCCTCTGTCGCAGAGGACAAAATTATTTTCAATAACAACATTAGAAATCATTAGAACAGATCAATGAAATGTAAGTGAGGGGTGGTTCCATAAATCATTCTGTTTAAATAGATGGATGTAGTTTAACCTTTTTCTGCTCTTATGAATAAATATTTCACATATGAATTTTTCACCCCACTGAGATTTTTATCTTTTTTTTTCTCTTTTTTTTTTTTTTTTTTACAGATAGCTCAATGAACAATTCTCTAGAATGTAAGTGCCTTTCAACTTCTAAAACTCTTAAGTCATAAATAATACATACAGAGATGCTCACTGTTTTAAATATGTAAGGCATAGTGTCTTAAGAAAATAATGTAGTGAAAACATTTTTTGCTGTTCTCTGTAAAATCGTACTTCTATGCGATTGCTGGGGAAAGTAAACTTTTTTTGCATGGTTGGCTTACTGTTAGTGATTCGGTTTGATTAATATACCTTCTTTGACACAGATCCTTGGGCGATTTGTCTTAGGCCCATCTTTTAATGAGGCCCAATGAGAGAAGAACAAGCTCTACGTCAATTCCAGAATGTTCTTTTTTTTTGTTTGTTTTTTTGGATTGTGATTTTTTTTTTACGTCATCCCTCAGCTCCAGAAATAGACGAGTCCTCCGTGATGCAGTTAGCTGAAATGGGCTTTCCTCTGGAGGCCTGTCGGAAAGCCGTGTACTACACGGGGAACATGGGAGCTGAAATGGCCTTCAACTGGATCATAGCCCACATGGAAGAGCCTGGTAAGACAGATGTACACGCTTATCCACACAAACATGCTCCTAACCCCCCCAAACATACTTATCCACACAAACGCGCTCCCAAAACCCACAAATACTTATCCGCACTAACACACTCCCAAAACCAACAAATACTTATCCACACAAACACACTCCCAACCCCTATATATTCACACTAACACACTCCCAACACCTATACATACTTATCCACACTAACACACAAACATTCTCCCAAAACCCACAAATACTTATCCACACAAATGCACTCCCAAAACCCACAAATACTTATCCACACAAACACGCTCCCAACCCCTATATATTCACACTAACACACTCCCAACACCCAAACATACTTATCCACACAAACATGCTCCCAACCCCCCCATACACTCTTATCCACACAAATGCACTCCCAAAACCCACAAATACTTATCCACACAAACACACAAACATGCTCCCAAAACCCACAAATACTTATCCACACAAACACACTCCCAAAACCCACAAATACTTATCCACACAAACGCACTCCCAAAACCCACAAATACTTATCCACACAAACACACTCCCAAAACCCACAAATACTTATCCACACAAACACGCTCCCAACCCCTATATATTCACACTAACACACTCCCAACACCTATACATACTTATCCACACTAACACACTCCGACACCTATACATACTTATCCACGCTAACACACTTGAACACACACTCCATGTCCCCCGGGACAGAATCTTCAGGGAACATCACCACAGATAACATTTCTATAATGTGTTACCTTGTGTGTGTGTGTGTGTGTGTGTGTGTGTGTGTGTGTATGTGTATGTGTATGTGTAAGCATGCAAATTTCAGGATTAAAGTAATTTATTTAGTGATACTCGTGTGGCTTTGCAGATACAGTGCGGCTGCACTATGTACATGTGTACATGACCATATGTACATATGTGCATTTTGAATGTTACAACCTGCAGGTATGATTTCTTCAATGGCAAATTAAGTGTTCAGTTGCTACTGCGGCCAGTGACCTCACTCTGCCCAGTTTGATGGAGCTGAACATATCCACAGGTTGTGCCACACTGAGAAATAAGGCTTTGCACAGCCGTTTTATAGTTATGCCAGTATCAAGAGTATGTCCTTCAGGATGTACATTGCTGACATCAGAAGGTTCAGTGTAAGTCAATCGCATTTTCCTCTTCTCTTCTACAATGGTCACCTAGAGAATGAGCTCTGCTCTGCATTGTTCATACTCACTCTGTGTGGCCTTGCTATTCTGTTGTAAATCTTCGTAAATCTGCATACTGTTAACTGAATCTTGAAACAGTAGCAGGGTTTCGCCGAAATCCCAAGGATATTTCGGAACTGAAGAGTGTCACACCATTCATATTTCACGTGGGCCTTTCACAGGAGAGGAATACGGTTTACAGTGATAAGAATGACTCCACCATTGAAGCTTCAGCTGTTTTTTGAACTTCGTGTCATTTTTTAAACATTTTTTAAACTCAGCTATCAGAGAAACATTGACTGACTGTGCAGCGAAAGATAAACTTGCGGACGGCAGTTTTTCATCGTGTGCACCTTCAGATGATGAGAAACAGCTTTAAATATCAGGCCTGGAAAGCTCTAAATTTTTAGCTTAATGTTCAAAGAGTTCCCATAAAATGAAATGGTGACAATATGAACTAGATTAGCTGCATGTGGCACAGTCAGTGTAATGCAGGTAGATGCATATTTGTGTAGGACGTTAAGATGCATAAAGAATACTATAATCATGTCAGCATCCAACTTAACACAACTGGGCCAGTCAGTGAAAGTCGCCCAAAATACAACAACCCTCCCACCCTCTGAAATAACGGTAATAATTTTACTGACCCCCGTAAGAGTATACGCTGATGTGACAGACACACAGGCAGAGAATGTTGTTTCCTCTCCTCTCCTCTCCTCTCCTCTCCTCTCCTCTCCTCTCCTCTCCTCTCCTCTCCTCTCCTCTCCTCTCCTCTCTCTCTTTCGTTCCCGTCTGCGTTGCTCGCTCTGCCTCACACCTCCGTCACCTGTGTGCCGGATACTCTCCACCTGTCCTGCTGTCCGTGTCCCAGTTAAGCAGCCACCTGAGACCCAGTGCAGGCCCAGACAAACACCAATCCTGTTGGTTCAGCATGTGGGCACGGGGCCCCCGGAGGACTGGAGGCCATTAGCATAAAAACTCAAAGGCTCCTCTGCTTCGTGCCTGCTCTGCAGACAGAACTGAACCCACACAGCTGAGCGTCACCTATACTCCACTCCGTCATCGTTTGGCTTTTTCCACCGTGCACTCTTCAGTTTCATTGCATTCTGGTGTTAGGACACGCTTCTGTTGTGAATGTCGATAAATGTAAGGTCACATTAAGAATAAACATAAGAGGATTGAACTGGATGGGCTTGGACTGAATGTGAGCGTACCGTGTGCGGTAAAATCCCATACTGTGAAAGACATGGATGTTGTTTTGTATGCTTTGAAGTGCATCTCAAAGGAAGGCCAGTACACTGTGTTTTCAGTGCCCGTAAGAGGCAAGAAGAAAGCAGAAAACACGTAGAAAAAGAAGCTGTATGGATCCACAGACTGTATGAAAATACTTAGATAAACATGATGTGTCAGGGAATCGTCACTCTTCAGTGCCTCTCGCTCCATTTTCTCGGAGGACAAAGGTTCATGTGTTTACTGGGGTCAAGTTCTCTGTTCGTGAAACACTTTTTCTCTGTTTGTCTTCTCCTCCTCCTCCTCCTCCTTCTCCTCCTCAGACTTTGCGGAGCCTCTTGTAGTGCCTTCCTTCATGGAGGCGGACCTGCCCAGCCCCAGCCTCCCCATGGCCTCCCCACTAGATAACCAGCCTCCAGAGGAGAGCATTGCCATCCTCACCTCCATGGGCTTCCCCAGGAACCACACTATCCAGGCCCTCAGAGCCACCGTGAGTACCCTCTCTCCCCCTCTCTCCCCAGCCCACACTCATACCCCCCCCCCCCATGCCCCAGCCTGCTGTGGGGTGTTCTGGGCAGGATTCGCTGTCAAAGGCCTGTAGTCAGACTGCTGTGGATTCCCTTTATTGGATTCTTGCAGTGAAATATTTGGCTGCCTTGTGTTTTGTCAGAAGGATGAGTGCTGTGGACATGCTTTTCCTCCAACAAAACTCAAGAGATACACCATTTTTATGTATTTCATTAATTTCATTTTTCATTTTTTGATTAGTTTTAATTGAATAAAGTGTTCAGACGGTAGGGCTATGGTAACACCAAATATGTTTTTAATTGAACAGCAAGGGCTTGTTAATTGCAATTTTTTTCAGATAATGTAAAATCCCTCCACAAATGTAATTTCAGCATTTTTGTGAGGTTGTTGTGTTTAAGAAACTGTCAGGATGCCTTTAAGTGCACAACAATTCATGACAGCATGCTTACCATTGCCTGCATGCTTTTGGCTTGTTTGAGCATTCAGAAAATGGCCGTTCCAGTCAAGTCTAATCTAATCTAATGTAATCCACGCACAGAATGGAACTCCAGAGTTAATATGTCGCACAGACATCTGGAGTTACCGGGTAGGAAATGTACATTAAGTGTATTACATCTCAAAAAATCCTTTTAAGTTTTTCAGTTCTCCCGTTACATAGGCAGAATCCAAACATGTCTAGCAGTGTCACGGAGTGCAGGGCACATTTCAGTTAGCTAGCTCTGGCTCACTGGCATGGGTGCCCGAGAAGTTGTCTTGGCTATAAACAGGTTGACTGACCTATATATCGCTATCATGTGTTACCATTTTAACAACAGCTGTGTGGACAGACAGTAGACCTCTCTGTTCTATATGTTGTTTGGCAGTAGCCCTCCTTTGGCATTGTGTGACATGTGAGACAATGTTATGATGCAGTGCTCAATTACTTTGTTTTTTTTTTTTGTCCATTTCTTTCTGGGCTTGTACAACTTTTATTTTAAAGGGCACCGCTGTCGAATCTTTGAAACAAAGTCCCGTCACTTTAAATTCACACCCAAAAATGAGTACATTTGTAGGTAAAATGAGTATTTCTAAATATTTAATGAATAGCTATAGAGTATGTGGAGGTGACCCTGTGGTTAATGTGCTGTGTCCTGACAGGTAAAATGTGATAGGAAAAACATCCCTGTTTTTGGCTTTGTACCTCAAAACAAATCAGTATCTGAGAGGCATGGATGGAAGAATGAGAGAGGAGAGGAGCAGGAGGAGGAGGGGGGGGGGGGGGGGGGGGGGGGGGGGGTGGTGTGAAACAGTGTGGTCTCACGGGTGGACCAATAATAGCTCGGTAACAAGAGGAAGACTTCACCCTCGGTGGCCCACACATGGGTGCCAGAAAAAGTCAACAGCGTCAGGTCACATTTGCTTTCCACCCAGGCAGCCACGTCTGAATCACGCTGCTATTTCAGATTAAGACCTAAAGCCCAAATGAGACTTTTCGACCACATAGAGGAGGGCTATTGCTGTGTTAGAAGATTTGTTTTGTTTTGTTTTGTTTTGTTTTATTTCTTGTTTATCTGACTTTTCATGTTTAAATGAGAGAAATTATGACCTTAAATTTTCGATTCAAATAGACTAAGGATACATTTAATTGAAAAAAAGAGTGGTAATCTTGTACATTTTGTAATAACAGTACTTTTTTCAAAACCCAGTGCAGTTTTGTTATGCAATGAATTAAGTGAATAAAGGGACAGTCAATATGTCTCTATCTATGTTCTCTTAATACTCACACCAAAACACTTGGATAGGTGGTATTGTGTGCATGATATGAGACTTGCTCATGTCTGGGGAGAAATGGACTAAAATCTGATTCTCAACGGTTTTAGCAGTCAGTGTTAACTATGTCTAATACAGCCGTTGTATTCTCATTAGCCAGTGCCGAGAGAATACAACTACCACTTAAAGAAATTATGAGGAAATGTTACGTGTTTGTTTGTTCGTTTGCAGAACAACAACTTGGAGCGAGCTCTCGACTGGATCTTCACCCACCCAGAGTGTGAGGACGAGAGCGAGGCGATGTCAGACATGGCGGACACGGAGCCCAACGACAACGCCTTCTCCAACGCCAACACCCACAGTGACTCCTCCCTCTCCCCAGACCAGGACCCCTCAGGACCCCGCATCAGAGACGGCCCTGGGCGTGAGTCTTGCTCTAACTGCTGTACATCTAAAGAGCTTCAGTTCAAGACCAAGATAAAGACGCAGCTTTCCTCAGCAGTCATATCATCTTCCAGAAAGGGGCGGATGTCTTGAGAGGAACCGTGTTCATGTCCGAAAGCAAAACGCTGCACGATTAAACCGCTTTGAAATTTTGTGAACCAAAAAATTTCAAGACGGATTAATCTCACAGCGTTTTACAGCCTAGTAACACGTTTAGACCTTCTCTCGCAATTACATTTATTACTTTGCATTCAGTCTGTCTCTCACAGCTAGCCCAGAGGGGGAATATGTCTCTGCCTCAGAAAAGCTGTGTCTTCGCTAGCTTTCACTGGCCCCATTTTCCATGTAGTTGTACCTTTCAGACAAAATCTCATTTTCATTTTCCAAACCATCTCATTTATAGCGGGGGCCTCTCTGTGTGACAGGAATATTGATATTCGTTTTTTAGCCATACGTGTATTCTGCCCTGAATGTTCTCTGTTGTTTTAACCAATTACAGGATATGAACTGTTTGCTTTTATAAGTCACATGGGAGCATCCACGATGTCAGGTCACTATGTCTGTCACATCAAAAAGGAGGGAAGGTAAGTGGAATAGACTGGATGTAACTCACTCATTATTGTTTAACACTAACGCTAATATGAACAGCTAGAAGCAAAAACCGTTAATCCACCATCACGTTCTCCTTTCCCAACTGGTTCTAACCTAGTTACTGAAAGAGATAATGATCAAGTGTTGCTTAGGAGTGGTTGAGTCACTCACGACTCTAAGCAACCGAATCTCTCTGATGTGTTTTTAATTCCCCAGATGGGTGATTTACAACGACCACAAAGTATGTTTGTCAGAAAGGCCTCCGAAAGACTTGGGCTACATCTACTTCTACCGACGACTATCTTCAAGGCCAGGACCTTCACACCTTCATCCTTAGGCTCCTGTATCGTCCTGGCCGGAGAAGAGGGGGAGGAAGAGAGGATGATGGCGACACTGAGGAAAATTCTGGAAGCGTTAACACACCTAAGCGAAGAGGAAAAACAGCCCTTTAAAGACCAGCGTGGAGGCTTACAATTCAGGCATGGTTTGAAAAGGGAAAAAACAAGGTGGTCAGTCTGTGCGTCGTCTGTTGTAGGATGTTTTTGTTTGTTTATTTGTTTGTTTGTTTGTTTGTTTGGTTTTCTCATCTGTTTATGTTGAGGTGTACTTCCTTTCTATATTAGAGGTACAGTGGGATGTGTGCAATTTTTGAAGTATGCAAATTTATATCCTAATATATACACCATATCACTTTTTAGATCAAATTTTTTTTTCTCTTTCTATGTCTTGAGCTGCTGTGCCAGTATTTTTGATGAGGTACTATTTTTTTTTGTAAACACGTTTTTTTTGTTGTTTTTTTTTTAATTTTTTATTTTTTTCTCTTTTTTTTTTGCCCAGATTGGTAATGCTACTACTGCCAAGCGTGAAGTATGCTCTGTATCAAAACTACCCCATGTTTCATCTCATTTGCCATCTAATTAGCACTGACACATCTTATCCATTACTCTAATGGTTTAGACAGAGAAAGAAATGGCTTTTGAGGTGCCGGAGTACCTGGCATGGATTTGACACACAAAGCCAACCCTTCTAAGTCTCACAGATCAACATTAATGTAATTAGAATGGATGAATGTGCGATAAATGGTATGAAATGGTCTAAACAGCAACAGAGTCAGTTAATTGATGGAATAGTGCAATTTGCACTCAGAACCATAAATTACCGTGCTTCTGAATGGTGTAAACATGCACTGGTGTATTGAATAAGTATTACTACCATCCTAATGTTGGCCCTCAGCTGAAAACATATCACTGCCAATATTTTGTTTTTCATCTCTCCTAAGATGTGGGAATCCGTCTGAAAGGTAACGGAGAACAGAGAGAAAAGCACCGGCAGCTCTTTACGTTCACAGTTTCAGCTAGGTGAACTCACCGGAAATCTCTGTCCTGTTGCATACCCGAGGGGGGCATATCACAGCATTCAATACCGCCAATGATATTTATAACTATTTTTTTTTATTTTTTTTTTTTGCTTATCTGAGACACCGTTTTTTGGTTTTTGAATTTATATCATCAATATTGATGAAACAGTTCAATGAAAATCAACTTTTGTCCCTGTTCAGATGTGTTTCTTTGGGAACACGTCTCTATACTTTGTAAAGATATTTCTCCTGCCCAAAGCAAGTGAAACTGGACATTTTTGACTTGATGGAAAAAGCCTACGAGGCCACGGCTGTGGAGCCATCATAAACAAATGCAGGATAGTTCACAAAAGCACTTTTACTTATAGGAAATCCATTGTCCTCTAGGTAGTAATTGCACACACTGCTCCAGTCCTGATGTTTTAAGGGAATGTTCTTTGTTTTATGTTGAATGTGGCAAAAAAAAGATCCTGTGAATGAAAGTGTTAAACACAAACCAACATTAGGACTACTCTTCATAATTGTCTGGAAACCAAGCTTTGGACTACTGTCCATTTTCATCAGGAAACAACTCTTCGACCAGCCTAAAAAAGTCATGGACTTACATCACCATGTGTTTTCCTCTACGCTCTAGGAAGGACTTTTTTTCTCTTACACAGAATGATTCGTCAGTGTTTTATGGCTCCCCACTCAGATTGAAGGATATAAGAGTTGGAATATTCAGCACGTCTTTTGAAAGCCCTGTATAACTCCGTTCTATGTCTTTGATCTTGCAAGAACACATCTCTTCTTTTTTTCTTTTTTTTCTTTTTTTGATTTTTCATTCTTTTATTCTGGAGACTTTGTAGTCCTTGTATTATCACTGACAGAGAGTGATGTGGATTTGATTTCAGTAGATGGATGACTCAAGTTCGTGAAACGCACATGGAGAAAGAGTTGTTTAAACACTTAAGCGGTATCAAAGAGGGAAGTCCCGTGCAGTTTCAATGCAATATTGCTTTAAATTCAAAAGCACACTCTGCTTTCAGTGGCACAAGTCTCTGATTGATTCGGATTCAAAACCCTGTGATACTGGGCTTATTTATACCCTTTGAAAGCATTTACACTTCTCGACTTAGCTCTCACCACTAATTCTTTCTCTCTCTCTCTCTCTCTCTCACACTCTCTCTCTCTCTCTCTCTCTCTCTCTCTCTCACTCTTTCTTTCTCTCTCCTAGAGTGGAATGTATCATAATTCTGAAGTGCACAGACTCATTTTCATCCCCCTGTTTTGTTTATCCCCACGCCTAAGCAATATTTACTAAAAGAACTGGAACTGTCTTTCCTGGAGGGTAACATCATATGCACTTTATCACATGAAAAAAAAATATGACTCTTTAAGATGCAATGTATGGCGAATGTATTCGTTACGGTGCTCAATGTTACCAAATCTCTCCAAAGCTTTAGGGGTCAAAACTCTACCATTGCTGTTAAACACTAGCATTGCTAAGTGTATCCACGCTAGCTTTCATTCACTTGACTGATTCTACCATACTGAATCAGAGACTACACAGCTCTTGTATTGTTTGCTCTGTCCTGTAGCTTATTGACCTGTAGATGTTTTTTGTAACTGGTAGTGGCCTTGTTGGGTGCGTTACGAAGCACTGATGGAAACTTGGCGCATATCCACCAGCATGGCAGTGCCATCTAGAGCTGGCAGAACTGGAAGTAAAAGCCAAAAGATCCGAAACCGAAGGTCATATCCCAGGTCGAGTTTGTATCGTCACTACGTCGTTGTGTTTTCGGTGTAACTTTAGCATCTCCGTGGGTTCGGTCTTTCACGTCGGTCTGAAGCTGCCGTCTGAGGACATTGTGCTGCTGTCTACGGCTTGTCGCCTGTACAGTCGGGCATTTCAGAGGCTATGCAAGTCTTGTTTTCTGCTACAGACGTGCTTCTTCTCCACCTTCTCCTCTTTTTGACGTCGGTTAAGGGCAAGAGACGGCCTGAGACATCTTGCTCTTTCTCTCAAAACGTTTTTGATTCAAAAGACACGTCATGCCTTATTACACATCCCCTCTCCTCCCTCCATCTTTTCCTCTTTCTCTGTCTCACTATCCCTCTTTCCTAACGGTTGGAAAATGTAAATGTTTTACCCTCTCTAGCTTCAAACATGCCTTTGGTTATTCAGCATGTGCACTAAAACTCAAAACCGTTAAGTCATTTGAATTGTATAATTGATCTTCTGAACATCTTTCGTTTTTCAACAAACTGAATGTTCAGTGATACATGTGTTCTTACTGTTTTTTCTTCCTTTTTTTTTTTGCAAAAAAAGAAAAAAAAAAGATTATGTTTGTGCCAATTCTGTAGTTGTTATCTACAGTTTCTCAGCTGTTTATTCAAAGTTTTTTTTTGTTTGTTTTTTTGTTTTTGTAATGTATTTTCCTAAGCAAATACTGCTCAGAACCACATTATAACTGGAGGAGAAAGAGCTCTAATGAACAATATCTAGCCAGCTACACTGGTGACTTGCTATGTTTGGATAGTTCAATAAAACACACAATTATTCATCTGTGTGAATGTATTTTTTTTTTTTTTGAATAAATCTGTACACTACCCAAAGAACAGATTTGTACAGGTGCTATATATTTAACACATTAGGAAATACCCAAGCCAAAGGGACAGAAGAAACGACTCACCTCATCATAGTTTTAGTCTCTCAAACTTTATTGCCTTGTGGAACTAATCAAAACACCGAAGCATTCCTAAAGCAGCTGTAAAAAAACTGTTTATATAAAAGTAATAAAAAAGCGAAAATAAAAAGGAGATATAAAAAGGACGGACACTCATGATATATTCCAAGTCTTTATTTTAAAAGATTAACTTTCGTACACATATCTGCAGGATTCCTATTTTTGTAATGGTTACATATATTGTGTCAGTACTATGAATAAGTACACTATAAATACAGGCAACTCCCAAAGTAAAGGGAACAAGAGAGGGACAAGAGGATATTAGGATAACAGGTACTTCCACACAAGCTTTGGTTCCTGAGTTAATTAGGAAATTAACATCCTATCAGGTCTAAGGTAAAGTATGAAATTGCTGGGCAGGTCTAGCCACCAATCAATGAAGAGACTGGGGTTGAGATCTCAGTGACTGAGAGAGAGAGAGCTGATTGCTTTAGAGTGTTGGACAGCAGTTTCAGCAATGGAACTTCTGATGCTTCATGAGGAACATTGGCAGGTGTGATGCTCACGTGGACATCAGAGAGAAAGACATCATCAGCTACAGTCAACTGCGTTGCACTGCTTTGACATACAAGGCAAAAACAGACGGGCAATTGCCAATCAGTTCACAGCTATCATTTATCTAGGACATGAACAGGCAGTTTCATTAGGAAAACATCGGTTTGGAACTTTACAGAAAGGGATGACATGAATGGGTGGCAGTGCATAAATTATTTATTCACTGAAAAATGAACATTATCAAGTTAAATGGTGGAACGAACCCAGGCCGTGGTCTACTTCGTGGTGGAAAAAAGCCATGTGATCAGCCAAGTGATCCGTCATCTGGTTCTCAACAAGCAAGCCAAAAGAAAGAGCAAATTCTCCACCGTTGTCAATGAAAAACAGGAATTTCTCATGAAAATGTTGGTGTTGTATCCCTTCAGTAGAGTTCCAGACTATTTCAAATGACACACAGGGTCTGTTCTTGGGACTCATGCTGACTCAACACTTTTATAAGACACTTCATGTTTGTGTTTCCTTTACTTTGGCAGTTACCTGTAATTTGTCTAGTTCTTGCATTAAAACTGATATTTACCTCTATATATGTCGCATTTGTTTAGATATTCATAATAGTTCAAGACCAAAGGTGCAAATGTAAAATAACGTGATTAACCTGTAAGTTATATAAATTTAAAGAAAGGAAGAAAAGAAACATGTAATTGTCATGCATACATTGTAAATAAATCTACATCAGCGCTGTGGATTCAGAAAAACAAACACCAAAACCCAAAGGGTCTTCAGCTTTCTTGTCGAAAATTAACATGATGTTACAATCAACCATGTTGATCTCTGTAGTTGAGAAACTTCATGACTTGCACTCAAAAAGGTGCTCCTTCTGTTGATTTCAGTCCATCACAACGTCACAGTTTCCTCCCAAAAATCCAACCTCGTATCCAAACTGATGCGTAAAACTATATGTAAGAGACAGATCAACTATGCAGTCCTGTCCGAGTCCGGAGTATTACTGGAGCATGCTAGAGGTAGCACACACCTGAGGGGGTAAAAAGTTCTAAAAAAGAGATTTTTTTTTCTGCAGGCATTCTAAATACATTAATCTAATCTTTACGTATGGCCTGAAAAGACCAGGTAAAATCCAAAAGCAAAATTTAAAAAAATAGGTTCTGTCCCAAGTCCCTATTGTTTTCTTGAAAATGCGGAAAAAGCAAAAGCCAGTCCTACTTTTGTACACAGAACATATTATACAGAGGATCCCGGTACTAGTTTTATTTAGAGCTACTGACAAGGTAACGCATTCACCCTAATGCTAGGAGTGTGGCAGTTAAGCTGGAAAAGATCTGAAGATGCATGTCGCATGCTAGCAGTTGAGGAGGGAGCAGTTGCAGAGTTATCCAAGGTGCTCAGTGCATATGTGTAATCCAAGGGTCAGAAGGCAGACCTAATATACAGACTTTGCATCAATGAAATCCATTGCTGATAGGATCTAATCTTGTATGATAAAACATGCCAGCAGCCCAACTCTGTTTTTCTCTTTAGGTGGGTACAAAATTCGAATGATGTGAGCCCACTGAAATGGAGGTTAAATACATTTTAAAAGGCTTGACTGGCATGCTGTTGGTTTTGGTCACTACTCTTTTTTTTCTTCGTTGTACGAAACAAGTTGTTTTCACCTCATTAGAAACAAATAAGGCATCGAAGCAACACCTATTAGCATTTATGAAAGGTATGAAATGTCTTGGAGTTACATAGAAAGTATGAACTCAAACAATACAACAGGTATACTTGGTCCTTTGTGTCAAACTGGGGAAATCAAACAAAAGACAGTAATGTAAATCAATAGATATTTGCATAGGATTCCTGAACCACACGCCTTATTTCTGTTTTATAAGTGATACTCCCCATCAATATCATTATGTTCTTGATAGCCAATATCAAATTATGTCAGGTATTTTCTTTCTTTCTTTCTTTCTTTCTTTCTTTCTTTCTTTCTTTATTTTTTCTTTCTTTCTTTCTTTCTTTCTTTCTTTCTCTCGCTACTATCAATTATGTCACTATTTTGTATTTTGAAAGATGGTTAACAAAATGGAATGTTATCAATTCAAATATCAATGGTTATCAGTCAGCTACTGCTATGAGCTTTGATTATGTAAGGTATCTGGCTGTGTTAAAAAGAAAAAAAAAAAAGAATGAGGTAAGATCATGGTTATGAAAACAAACGCATGTCCTTGGTTTTACTACATGCATCCAAGGTTCTGTAGAAGCATAGCAGAAGCACGCTACCTCATCAGTCACACAGGCAAACGCTAAAATGTGGAGTGGTCAGGTTCTGTTGTGTGTGTTGCCCAAATGAGTCAGCGATTTCAGTGCTTGACATATTGTGATGCAAAAGAAAGCTTTAAGATGAACTACTGCACTTGTAATAGAGTAATACAAATAAGTTTTCTCAAGAGGTCAAAATGTGGCAGGGAATGGCTTACATTTGGTATTATAAAAAACGTCTGAAATAACTAGATCAGCTAAGCATGCATTTGGAGTAAGGCTTTACAATCTGGCCTGCAAGGCTCAGTAAGAGTAGAAAAAGAAAGTTTCTGTCTAGCAATGCTGATTTCAGGAGGATAATTCTTTTTCATGTTTTTTAATCCCAGTCCACCAGTGTACCCAAGCTCTACTGAAAATAACTTTCATGCATTGTACAGTTGCTCTCAGAGAGAGGCTCATTTAAATTATACAGAAATTCTACGCGGCAAAGTTCTGATAGAAGTCTTAGTGACTTAATGATGTGATGATGATGGAGATCCTTTGATCTTTTTTGATGGTCGAAAAACATCAATCATAATTAGGTCTTTTCACTCATAGAGTACAGGGACTTCTCAAAAAAAAAAAATTTCCTTTCCTTTTGGAAATCATTATCTCAGAGTTCCGCTCAATGAGTTATGTTTGAATTAGGGAAGTTCTCTAAGGCATACTCTTACAATCTTCTTCAGTCATTGTGCTCTTCAGGGAGATGACAAACTACAGTGCAAATCCATCAGAAAAAGTCTGTCCCTGCCCTTACAGTCCACAGGACTGCAACAGTGCTTGGGTAAAAAAAAAAAAAACCCAAAAAACAAAAGACAAACAAAAAAACTAACGTGTTCTGGGACATGCTAAGGAAACCAGCTCTAACGACACCTGTGGCTCGTTCGCCTACTCTTTTAAAGAACTTTTGGCTCTTGGCTTCATTCCAGGGACGTGGAAGATTCTCCCTTCACAAATCCAGGTTGAAGGCCCTCATGAGAAGATCCAGGTCTCCGATGTTAGCTGCCTGGAAGAGTTCTGGCTGGTCCATCATGGAGAGAGCTATCCTCAGAGCGGCCCAGATGTTACCTGACATAACCTGATGGGACAGCTGTCTGCTCCGACTTTTCCTTTGCAGACCCAGCGCTGTCAGGAAATTACTTGCTGCCTCTCTGTACAAAGAATAGTGAAAAATGTGAGCATAATTTGGGATTTAAACGAACTCACCTTCAAAAATCTAATAAATGGGAGTTTCGTTTACACCCGACCCCTAAAAGAAAGACAGAAAGACCAGGTCTAACCTGTGAAATAAATGTCAAATATGATTGGTGGACAAATGTCAAAATTCAAGTATAAATGTCAATAGTTGACATGATTGCGATTTCGTACTCTTTCCACTGAGGGTTACTGTTTCTAATTTATCAGTTCTACCGTTCATTTTTAGAAGGTCTCCAAGAGCTCACTAAGTTGAAAATACTACAGACCAGGGTCATATGAAAAATGTAACAGATAGTGTATGTTATTTTAGATTAAGATAAGGGATGGTAACTTTTTATAGGCCTGTTTGAATAATTTCACACAACTATGATGCAGAACATTTCACACAGAACATTTCATATGACTGTGAAACAAACATTTTTCAACAAGATTTTCATGTCAAGTATTGGCATTTTTGAAGATGTATTTGGAAATTCATTTCGATATTTTTTTTAGCCATTTTCATGTGATTACACTAATATTACTAAATATTTACAGCTCCCCAAAGAGCAATTTGTGTTTAACAGTTTTCAAAAACAGTAGCTTTCTACATAGGCCTATCTCCTATCTCCACTTTATTTCCTCAAAGCAAACCCAGTGGAGCTATTGTTACCCCCCCTTGCTCTGTGGTTTGTGTATTGACCTGTGTGCACCCAGGTTGATGCAGCTTATGCCAAGGTTATAGCGTGATCTGATGAAGCCAGGCTGCAGCTCCAGGGCTTTGGTGTAAGCCTCCACAGCCTCCTCACTGCGGTCACCGTTGGCCAGTGTTGCCCCCAGGCGATTCCAGAGCAGGTAGTCCTATGACACAGAAGCGACAAGGCTTTTTTTAGAGTCCTCCTTAAGCTCCCTCAGCCTGGACCTCCTATAGGAAGATATCTGATGTCTCTATACAGCTGCTGTCCAGTGAAACCATTAATAAACCATTATTCACCTGCTAAATTAAAGCAGTGACGTTCTTCCATATCGTCTGCGCTAAATCTGTCTATCTGTCCGCCACCTATGTCTGATATCCATGGAAGCCCCTCACAGATGCAGAGGAAATTAAATAGGCTTTTGTCTGAGGATTTGAAGGTAAGTGCACGATGTTTCGTTTTTGGATATGGACTTTGCCCTTGGGCGTGACGTTCACCCAGTGATTCAGTATGCATAGTCACTGCTAAGGTTTGCGCTGTATGCTAAGTATGGCGGTGGGAGCCTCCATGTCACAGCGGTATCGCCATCCTACTATTACCTCCCATTGTATTCAGCACTGTGCCCTCAGCAGGGTAGCAGATATTACCAATTCAAAACAGCCTCGGGAAGATTTTCTATTGGGTGCAAATGCAACCATATCACTGCAGTACCAAATAGAACTTAGCGAACATCAGTCCCAGACAAGGTGAACTGAGGGGCTGGATCTCGCAGTTTAGAATAAAACTCCGTCAAGTTCTCATGAATTTGGTGACAGTTTTTTTATCTGCTCTAGTGTCTTTTCTGACACTTTACGCCCTTACTCACAAACCGTCGGGGGAAACGCTCTTACGCGTGAGGTTCGGGCGAACTGACTGGTGCCCACCTCTGGCCGCACTGACAGCGCGGCATTGAAGGCCTCCACGGCTTTGTTGTACTCAGCACTGAGGTTATAAAGAACCCCCAGACCAGTCTGCAGGTCCGGGTCGATGGAGTCAGAGTTCTGTTGGGCAGCTTCCAGAAAGAGTTCTTTCACTTCGGACAGCAGGGAGCTATAAAAACAGAGAGATAGGCTGAAATTTAGTGACCGGCAGGCAGCAGAGCCTCTGCCCTTGAGAAAATGTCCTTTTCCCTCCCACCGATATCGAGAGAGAGAGAGAGAGAGAGAGAGAGAGAGAGAGACCCCGATTTGACTCTTTTCATCAGAGACTACACTGGACCCTTGGCTTTCATCTTCTTCGATTTTAGGTAACATCAAGCTAGACCACTTGTTTGAGCAAAACACAAACAAACAAACAAATGTGGGATTTTTTTATGATAAATATCATCTTAAAAGCATTAGCTTTTCAGTATGGACACTCCTCAGACTACAAAGTAACCTTCTCTTTTGCTGCTGATAAAATACTGGCTACACTAAAACAAACAAGAAATATTCACTCCACTTTCAAAAAATGAATACTGTTAAAAAGAAATTGTTTTTGGAAAACCTGTTATCATATTTGACACTAGAAACTATGGCCTTACTTCATCAACGACATACTGAAATACAAAAGTATTACCTGCTCAAATGAAAATCAGGTCTTCTGAAGTTCATCTCACCTGACCGTGGATGAGACATGGGACATTCTCCGAGAACTCGGGGAACCTGGGAGATGGCTCCTATTCTTCAGGAGGTGTTTGTATTTGGGATTGTGTCGGAGCCAACCTAGGAGAGCTTCACACGCCTCCTGCTTCATGCCTGTGTTGGTCAGGCTCACTGCCAAAGCCATCAAGGCCTGGAGGTTGTTGGGGTGGAGCTCCAGACACCTGGAAACACACACGCACCGGGGTGGCATCAAAAGGACCCATGCTTTGATGGACACTAATTAGCACCATCCATGCTTAATGATAGTCACACAGCACCTAATGATGTCTGAAGCAGGGCTCTGGGAATGCTCCCTTTGTGTCTTTCCACAAGACTGTGTTGGATCAACCCTTACAAATCCATTAGTCTTAGAGGAGCTCGACAGTGTTTCATAGGGAAAATCAAGGGTCTGCTTGGTTCATTCCTCATCCTGTTGTTTTCTGTCTCCCTCATGAGTATGTAAAAAGAGGACGTCTTTGCTTTGTTATTTGCTCTAGAACTTAAGCAATTAGAAAAATGCATGAAAATAACTATTTAAAAAAACAGGGATAAACTGAACATCTTGAGGAGAATAATATTTGTATTTGACACATTTAAAAAACATACGACTTGGATTCATTAAGTGCTTCAGTAGCCTCAGAGGCTTAGACTAGACAATTTTGTTGAAATTGTTGAAATGGCCTCTTAATCTTGGTATTATATAAACTTCTGCCCACCTCAAAAAAGCTAAACGTAATTCTGTATTTAAAAATGTTATCTAACAAAAAAAGGTTTTTTCCCTAGGTCTAATCCAGACCTATCAAAAAGAGAAAATTTTCTCTCCAACAGGGCGGCTGTTACAGAAACAACCGGGATTACACGTAAAATAATCTGTTTGACTGTGTAAATGTATTATATAACTTTGTATACTTTACAGATATAGATTTTATGTAAAGAAATGATGAACGTGTTTTAGGGGTGTTTGGGTGCACCTCTGAATTTAAGACTGAAGGTAGCATGGAGGATTGCTGTACAAGATTAAGCCCACTCTATCTCTGCACTTTCCCAGAGGTCTCAGCGCTTATGAAAAGCAATTTAATTGGATCACTGCTTTATTATTCGCCAGCTTTAATGGAATGTAGGGGATGAAGCAGCAGAGAGACAGTCATCTTCTTCCTGAGTGTTACCAACACCCAAGAATGGGGAACTTGATTTCAGACACGGTCTGACTTTGGTGACTTTCAATTTGCTCGTTGTCTACAGTCACGGGGGGGGGGGGCTGATCACAGGTGCCGCAGGGCTAAATTCTGACCGAGGCGAAAGCGCGTCGTTTCCGTCCATACGGACTGATACTTTAAGAATGTTCTAGCAAAAAAACAAAACACCAACAAAAAAATGTTTCCCTCCCCTCTGCAATAACAACTTGTTCCAAGCATGAAAACATGTGAAGCAGCATCGGTTCCCAAATTTTACTCAGAACTGCACTTAAGCTCCCAATACACCCAAGACATACAAGCAATATCAGCAGACTTTGAAATATGAAACATTTTTTATTGTGTGTCTGTATTGATATGAATCATCTTGGAACTTGTCTGCACCAGGGATTTTCCAATATTTTCTTTCAGTGCAGGTTAGACTTCTGCACACACACACAGACACACACAGACACACACACACACACACACACACACACACTTACATACAGGAGAGCTGAGGAGAACACATTAATATTGCTGCTACACCTGAAGGAAATACACTGAAATGTAAGGGTATCCAGGAACCAAGTCTTAAAGTAAATTAAAATATGCCCATCACTCTGCTGAAGCAGCTGACTGTTACATAACGCCACCATAAAGTTTGTGGGCGTGAAATCTGCGGGTTTACTGTTTTAGAAGACAGGCAGACTGGACATTACTGACCTTAAAGAGGAGTTCTTTTCCAACCCTTTTAATTGTACAAATAACAGACTGCTACCCACCTGACAAGGACCCCAGGGAACTGTTACTTCACTTTTGACTATAACTCTGCCAATGCAGTTCTTGCTCTTTATTTTTCGGTGTTTTTTAAAGTTGTTGGTCACCTGAATTAAGTGAGACTACATTCGGTCTAAATTTAAATTACCATGCTGCACACTCCAATGCCCTCTCACTAGATTTGAATTTGATGCCCAGAGGTTCCAGTAGTTGCACCTCCTTACCTCTGGAGGGAGACAATCGCTGCCTGCTCATTCTCATTTTCTGCCTGTGTGGTCCCCAGCACTTGCCAAGCCTGAGAAAACAATGAGGATGGACAGAACACAAAACAACAACAGAGGTTATCACCTTCACTCCAACTGAGCCATGGCGTTCTGTAGAAGCCGCTGAGCTATTCCTGGAAAAAATGATTCATTCGCATGGCTGATAAAAAACTCTCTGATGACTGCCAACTCTAGGACAACTGCTTCCAAGTGTAGCATGGGGGCTTACGAACCCAGGCCAACACAAACAGTGTTTAAACTAATTGTTGTATTGTTGCCTCAGTTAATTGGAATTAGATGTCGTGGAAGATTACTTCACAGTCTTGTCGTCCCCATTCAAATGTTTCTATGTAGCCAATTAAAAATTATCGCCATGCTAACAAGGACTCGCTGATTGAAATACCTGGTAGGATATTTTTTCCATGTCATTCAGGTAATAAGTGTCCTCTCCTCTGAGAAATGAAATGATAATTGAGGTGAGGACTTTCTCAGGATATTGGCAACAAACCAAAGTCATAAAGTGAACATGCTGATTCATTCTTAATTATTGCTCAGTGAATCGTGTGGACTTGATGGAATCTGATAGAGAAACTAAGTAATTGGCGGAGGAGGATGGCCCATTAGACGTGTCTGCAGAGACGCTATTGTGAATCCCCCTTTTCAGCGTTCAAAGACAGGCTAGCGTTTCATACCTAATATTACAATTCAGATTTTAATCATTAGTCCACTGAGTGATTTATGAATCCACAAAAAGAATTTTCCATGTTCCTTTTTAGAACTGATTCTTTGGAACACCATTCTGTGTCTCAGAGATACATGTAATTTATCTGTAGGACTGTCCGCCATGGCTTGTCTTACTACATTTTGTACACATTCCACATTTCGTACAGAATATCTAAGAGATTTTGGTGCACTTGGATCAATAAAGCTGAAGGTAATTCTGGTGGGTGTAATTCTAGAGGAGCTTCCTTCAGTAATACAAAACATAAATAATTCCTTCTGCTTAAACTAGTACTGTATGTATTCTCTTTATAGCCTGATAATACTCTACAGAGATTAATATAACTATGTACTGCACGGCCAGTTTCATCTAACAAAGAAAGTACTTTGGATTTTTATGGAAAGCTGTTCTAGTGCCAAGTTTATTGTGGTTTAGAGTTGACGTAAGGGCCAGGTGGGGTTTACATCAAATGTGAAACCTTGATTTATTATAAATATTGAACTTGTAGCACTGAAGTTACAGAAGGCAAGGATGGCCATCTGGAAGGGAGTGCTGGCCCAGGAAGAATGTAGAGTGAACCTATCTACTTATTTATGATTTGATAGAGAGACCCTGATGGACCGTCTACTAACTACTCTTCCTGAACTGTCATTCTGCTGTCAGAAAAGTCTATAAAAACATCAATATCCAACACAAAACCAAACACCAGCAACCAAAGTTAATCACAGCGTAGCACCTAGCATTTACAGACAGCTTTGACACACCTCCATCATCACCACGGCCCATGGCTTAATCAAGCACAGATCGTTCTACACCTCACTGCAAGCCAGAGACGGCTAGAACTCCCTCCTTCAGGGCTCATGAGAGCGTGTGATTGTTAAAAAGTGCATCCGACGTGGGAGAGAACACAACCGGTACTTTTCTCTGTGTGAACGGCGCAGATCACGCTGCGGGATTGACTGACTAGCAGAAACGGAAGAATGCAGTTGTGTTCTCGATGTTGTCATCTGCTGCCAATATAGATAGTGCTTCTACTTTTATTTGTTCGCCCGGGCTGTTCATCGTTCCCGCGTTCGTGGACGTTCACCTCGGAGTCCTGCGGATCCTGCAGCACGGCAGCCTCGAGCAGCAGGACGGCATTAGGCAAGTCTCCTTCGCGAGACTTCCGAACACCCTCTTCAAAAGCGTTGGGCCAATCTTTGTAAGGGTTGTCTGTGTGGAAGTAGTACCCCTGTGAGAGACAGAGAGAGCGAAAGAATGCCTTCATCAATATTTGCCTTCTTTGTCCTTCAGTAAATACAGACCAATATACAAAAGGAGTTAAATATTCATGGGGAAAAAAAAAGTTGAGAAAATTGATCGCATACTTAAATCCGTTTCTGTCAGCACCTCTGATGGGTCCAGCGCGGAACCCTGTTTAATGTTAACCTCTGCATTTTGGCTGTTAAATTACCCAAGTGTGTTTCAGAGCACTGAATGCATTGACTTTGTAGCAAGCTTTACTTTCATTACCGTTTGAAAGGTGTACTTGAAATGCTACAGTTATTTCCTTTGAAATGAAAAGCTATTTTCTCTCAAATGAAAAGTGCTCTGAAATAAAAAAAACAAAACAAAAACAAAACAAAAAGAAAACAACCCAAAATAAAAGGTGAATTCCCTTCATGTTGCCTCAAATCTAATCCTTCAAACTTTATCTATCTCTTACGTAACTAACAATGAGCATTACTGCAAAAACTGTTTTCTCTAATGATAGACCTGCTCTCAGACCCCTCTTTTAACACCAGGGTGCTTGTTCTGGTTCTTTGGGGGATTTGGGTTTGAAGATGTACCTTTTCGTGAGGCGAGACCGTAGAGGGGATTTGAGGCTGCTCGTTTTCTGTCAACCAGTTCCTCCTTGCCAGCTCCTCCCATTCTGCCTGCATCTTATCCCAGAACTCGGTGTCTGACTGCAGGAAGGTTTTGCCACGGCGACGGACAGAATAAGAAGATGAGGTGAGGGAGAGATCGAAGTGAGGAAAGAACATATCAGTGGCAAGGCACAAGTACTGTTTTTTTTTTTTTTTTGTGTACTACAATATCTGTTCCCTCAATCTCTGGTACGAGCGTTGAGTGATGGGAGAGGGAGAAAAAGATGATGAGTCATTGTGCTTTGCAGGTGTTTTTGCGGCACTCAGAAGTTCCAAATCTGTATCGACAGACCTCTGAACCCACGGCGCTGGAGAGGCTGAATAATGAATTGCAGGCGCATGAATATTGAGGGAGACTGGGGATGCATGGCTGAGTCACTCAGGTCCTCAATCATATGATTACTGAAGTCATACTGGTATTACGATTCAACTTTTGATTTTCAAAACGAAACCCCCCTTCGCCCCTCATCATGCGTATCAGTATGACTATTCAGGGAACAAAAGTTGTAAAGAAAAGAAAATTCCATTTACTGAAGGTGCACACCAAACACGATGAATTGTACTTAAGCTACAGTCGATTTTATTTATTTTTTTTTTTAATTAGAGGTCTGTGACCCCTGATTAATCAAACATACAAAAATAACATTCACGAGGAGAGGGACTAGAGTTTGTGCAAAGAGTATTTTTGCTGATACCACTTGCCGCGAGTCTTTGCCATGTGTATCGCCCTTCACCTTGCAAAGCCACAGGCGGCAAATCCTGCTGAATCTACGGCAGTGATTAGTAGGCCCCTAAAGGAGAGAGTAGGTCCCTGCTTTTAAGGAGAGAACATTTTCAGTACCTCTAGAGACTAAATCTGTTCTTTTCAATGAGTGCTTGTTGTGCTTTGTTCGAAGCTATAACAATGTTAAGGAGAAGGCATTTTGTTCGGTGCCTCCCTCTGCTGTGGCGGATAATTGCTCCTCAAGCGTTTTGAGGTGGGCGTGTGACTCGCTAAGTGGCCAATTACTCTAATTGGGCAAGACAGTGACAGCTTAGCGCTGAAGCACCCCGACATATCAAAAGTTCAAAGTTCAAAGATCATTATCTCTGTCACCTTATTGCGGCTCTCCTGGTTCAGGCTTTCACAACAGGTTAAAATTAAGTCAGGTTAATATGAGTACCGCTATAGATCTTTCGCAGACAGGATGAATCTTTGTGTCTCTGAGACTTTTCTCACCATTTCAATTGTTCCTCAAAAAGAATGAGGTCCATTCCTACTTTTAGACACAATACAACAGAGCTTCAGGAAGGAAATTCACTTGGTCAGTTGATTTGTGAATGACGATGTGAGAGAACTGCCTATCCTTGACTGACATCTCAGTCAGAAAAGTCCAGAGCCGCTTCCCTGAGAGAATAATGAGCCACGCTTGTGGTTTTCCTTGACTCTGGCTGGCAGGCGCTTTTTTTTTTTTTGTTGAGGAGCATCTTGAGCGGATCAGACACCACGTCTGTCATTTAACGCCCCCCCCCCTTTGTCTCTACTCAGCTCATCCCTCGGTTACCTCATGGCTGGCTGTCTTTCTGTCAGGGAGGGGCTGCACAAAACAACTTGTATGCGTGTGATAAAGTCAGGAATGCGGCGAGAAGAAATCTAACAGGGATGACAGGGGTCTTAAGGTCCTAAGTGGAGTCCAACCCTGCTGCGGACAAGGGTCAGCATTTCACTCTCTCCTTCTTTCTATCCCTCTCTTTTGCCCTCTTTTTCTTGCTGTTTGATAAATGACCAGAGTTACTGCTTCCTGCTGGAGGGAGGAGACTGCATTTAATTGGTTGTTGCTGCTGAGATAAATTGGCTGTAAGATCACAACCTGGGGGGGGGGGGGGTATTTCTGCTGGGGTCCTCTGGGGAAGACAGATTCTGGAAGCCCCCAGGGGTGTTAGCACAGTTAAGGGCAGGGAGATAGCGGCAAACTGTTCTTTAGGTAGGAGAGATGATGGTTGTTTGTTTGTTTGTTTGTTTTGCTTTTACTATTCAGAAAGCAAAACCCTGTATCATCAGCCTGTGTGTTTTTTGAAGTGTCCCGGTACAAGGAAAAGTGCAACATTTTCAGATCAGTTAACATTGTTTGAATATCAAGCATTTGCAAATGCAGCAAATGCAAACGCAATTCCTCTGCCAACTATGCCACCTTCCTACCTCACACCCGCATTAATTCTCAGCAGTATTACTGAGGAGTGTAATTTATGCTTCTCCATATCCACCTTCACCTTTGGAGCCCAATCCGCATATGCATCAACACAGCCCAGACCCTTCCGCCTCCCAGCGACTGTAATTTTAGTGACTCTGATGAAGTGGAAATGTGGAATGCAATGCATACAGTGTTTATGTGGCGTCTGCCAAAACATGTCAGACCGGCATCGAAATGAACTCCGAGATTCATAGCCTACTTCATGAATACATTATTGCAGACATCAGTAATTATAGAAATGCCAGATGAAATAATACCTGTCGTAGCATTTGAACACCAGGCAAGTCTAGAAGCTGCAGACTTATAGTGTGGCCATAAAATGTAATTAGGAATACATTGCTTATCAGCAATTCAGAAGCAATTTATAAACTTGACTGGCCAAACTTTGGGACCAGTTTGCTGCATGCAAATGTGAAAAGGATCGTGATTATTTATTTTATTTATTTATTTATTTCTATTTTTTTTTGCCTTTGCTGTTTCAGCACTTAATTTTGACAAAGATGGGCCGAAACGTTTCTCTTCCCCAATTAGCACTTCACGTCTCATAACTCAGCGGTATTCCATTCCAGAGAGAGTATGTACTTATTGGATACATTAGGCTCCAGCTTTGCATTGAGAAACAGATGAATTGATAAACTGTCAGGCACTTGGTACGTGGTGGGGCCTCCCTGTTGTTAAAAGCATTGCTTGTCACTTGGCATCAGCATAAATGAGTGAGCCTGGCGGTGGAAAGGCGACAGCACACTGAAGCGGAGCCCTGAGCAGAGATATGCTGTAAGACAAGCCCCTGTCTTTCCCCACTCCTCCAATAGATTTCTGTCTCCTGTTATAGCACTGGTGGGTCCCCAGCTCGCGTTACATTAGCGGAGATGCCAGGCCAGTTGCTTGATCTCATCTGTTTTGGAAAATGGTCATTGGGATAATTGCCTGGAAACCCCTGACGAGGAGCTCCTGGAGTTCCTTTTCATCCCTGGAGTTTCTTTTCTTCCTGGGTTTGTGATATCTGATGAAAGGAAGTTTACCCTGAAGGAATGGAAATGCGGGATTGGAATTGGAATGATTAGCTAGCGTCAAACATGGATCATGCCATGCCATTGCCTATCACAAAGAGTGTATTATGATTATAATTGTTGAAGTTGTTTGTTACATGAAGTCTGCTTTGATCATACTTCATGTTAAAATGTCTGTTACTCTGCAAATGACTTCACTGTGTGTTAAACACCTTTCATGTTACTCATGCTATTGATGCAGTCCTTATTGAAGGTTTATCTAGTTTGTGAAGATCAAATTTATTACAACATCTAATAATTATGATGTATCAGCTGGAAGTGCTCTCATACAAATGTTATTTGATCACTCTGTTGGGTCACTCATCAGTCAGTCAAGCAAATCATTTCAGTCACATTGGCCTCAACATAACACAACACTACAGTGAGTGCTGGCACCGACTTTTGCTTTCACCATAGATCACTGTAAGACACAGTAGTTTCCGCAAGTATTGCTCATGGTGCGTAGTCATTTAGTTTAGCTGACAGAAACTTTTGAGCCTTTGAAAAATAGGCTGATATTTGATGTCAGCAGATTTGAATTAGATCTGGATGCAGAGAACCGTACACAATCCATTAATGCCCCCAAAGAGTCAACGACTCTTTTAAAATTTTTAAAAGGTGTGATTAATTCTCTCAAATCCATGCTAAAGTTATACTGTCATAGGCGGGAAAGAAAGTTTCTTATCTGTTCAATGATATATACACTACCCCCCAAAAACTCAATATAAATGAAAAAATATCTAATTTGTGAGAAGAGGCTCGAATGGTTAAGTTGGTCTTCGCTACGCTAATGCTACGTGAACCTCTGGGCAAAACAGCATACCTCAGCACCTAGTTCCCTACTCTTCCTGCAGTGTCTCCATGGTTTTAATGAGAATGCTGTTTCTTCATTAGCACATTCCTTCTCCCCCATCCACAAAGAACTCAGCTGGACATGACCAACACCCTCCTTTATCATTTGCCAACTAAATTAAGTATAGGCCATATATTCAACAGTCTTTCTCTCTCTCTCTCTCTCTCTCTCTCTCTCTCTCTCTCTCATATTCTCTCTATCCATCTGTCTACCCATTTTATCCCACTGTCACAATGGGTTCATATGTGGTACATTGTATTAATATGACCCAGTGTGTATGTGTGGGTCTGACAGGACAGTCAATCAGTACCAGGCTCTGCTTTTAAGTGCTATTCAGTTTTTGCTCTCTGTGCTTTTTCTTAATTTCTGACTTCCAGCAATTAGGCAAATGAAATGGATTGGAGGCTAGCCTGGGTGCCACTGAAATAAGTTTCCAAACCAGTTGAGCCATCTCTCCGGCTCTTAATCAGAATAAATGCGCGCGGATGTGAGGCTAGTGGAGAGGACCAAGGAGCTTTAACAGAAGTGACCTCAGACAGAGTCAGCTGTTCTCCGGGTGAGGGTGAGTGTTCAGACCTCCCCAGTCAAAGGCCACGCGATCGGGTTACTGATCAATCCCCTGACTGTCCTTCTGCATTTCTGAGTGACGCGATCCGCTGTCACTTCAAAATCAAAACGCATCTATGGCGACCAATGACCAGAGGGCTCTAGATGACCGAGGTCATTAAAGTTGGAAAGCTTTTTCCTTTAATGGCACCAACTTCCTGCCGCTATTTCATTATTCATTTGCTTTTGCAAACACCCCTTCCCCGCTTCGTGTGCTACATCTCACAGTACATGGTCGCTGTGACACAGGGAACTGAATAGTCGCCGATTGTCTTACAGTGTCCGGCATGGACCGTGTCCAGCACTTTAGCTCAACGGCAGTGGTTTTCATGTGGTCAACCCACAGGATTTACAGGTGGTTACTGAACGGTTTAGGCTCTTGTTTGTACATTAACATTGCTTGTGACCACAAAAGAGCCAGTGAATCCCAAAGAAGGAAGGGTACCTCTCCAAACAGCAGATGTTCTTTTGGCAACAGCATATGGCAACATCAACATATGGCTTTCTAAGGTGATTGTGACACTGTGACGGACGCAAACGAATGGAAATGTTTTGTCAGCGCCGATAATGAAACATGTTGAAGACATGTTGAGACATTTTGCACCATTACTTGTTAAACCCTTTGGAGTTAGGGATAGAGAGATTGTTCAGCAACGTTCAGTTTTTCTTGTTTTTGTTTTTCTGCCTTTGCGTCAAAAGCCTTAATCAGTTTTGACCCATGTGTTTTTCTTACCTTGAAGATACATTAGGTTGTTTTGACTTATAGTCAGTGACTAGTAATGTTACCTACTGGGGCAAAACAAGTATTGCGGGATCCTCAGGTGAAAAGCCCCTATCTAATTACTGTAACCATAATCTCCTCTCTGCAACATAACGCTGTATGTCTAACTGAGAAATTACTGACCTATTTACCCCTCCATTGTTAGCTGACGGAAAATTGGATCCTCAAATTTTTTCTAGGTCGGCCACCCTATGCACTAGAAAGCGGACTGTATATTCAGTGAATTATTAATTAGATATGACTGTCAACATATTGTTCTTATGACAGGAAGCTGCACTCATTCAAATGCAGCGGAGCAATGAAAACAATGACTCAGCGAATTGGATGAATAACTTCTCCTCTGTATGAATGAGTGCGGTGACAGATCACACGTGACTTCAGCTTCCAGCACAACTTTCCAATACTCCAGTTCTGGCATATATTCTTACGCGTCTAACTCGTAATTAAAAATGTATTTTGTCTCGAGTTACTGAATACCAATGTGTGCGGAACAGACAGGACTGAAACTGTCCTGCTTGTGTTTGTTAGGTTCCCCTTCAGGTTTGAGAACCAGAACCAAAACCTGCTTTACCTCCACAGCTGCCTTGGCGCGCTCAAACTCCTCCTCCAGCGACTGGTTCCTGGACAGGAGAGCGCCTCCCCATCTTTGGTCTTTGCTCAGACAGCCCTGTTAGACCCAGAGCCGCAGTGTGAGTCAAACACAAATAGCAGAGCACTAAGGTCATCCATCCCTCCATCTCTCCATCCTCGTCTGACAGAAGGACAAGAAACAACAACAACAACAACCACAACAACAACAACGACGACAGCGACGACAGCAACGGGCGACGACAAAAGCCCGCCTTGGCAAGCCCCTTGTACATACCTAGGCAGCATGCCAGCAGCAAGAGCAGAAATGCCAGCATAGACAGTACCCACCTCGCGCCCACTCTGTGCCCACATGCCCCCACCTTCTTCCTCAACCCTCGACATTACGCAACCATTTGTCCTTACACAGCGAATGAGAGGCCTTGATGCATCCTCTGATCTCTAAATATCCAAATACTGCATGCGTATTCATAGCACTGATCCGAATCGCCAGAAAAGTAGGCATGCTACACATGCGATAAGCCATGTTTCCTATTATAATACTAGTGATATACATTTTTTTTTTCCCTCCATAAAAGCGAATAAGGAACAATGGGAGAACTAACTGTAATTGGCACCTGTCACAAAGGGTCATTAATCAATAAAGCGAGGTCGCAGTTATAATGGAGAGAAAAGCCCTAGAAGGGCAATCAGTCTTTCCTACTCTACTGTAGGCTTAGTGTGCAGTTCTGATGACTAATGAGATCTGTCAAGACCTTATGTCTGCGCAACAATTGCCTTTAACATCGCACTTTCCATTCCCACAGCCAATCAGATTAAAGAGCCTGTCAGAGTCAAATTTAATTAAAGCTGGCGACTTATTTGTATATCAACCACTCTCTGCGGGATCAGACCTGTGCAATTTCCTGTACGTTTTTATGTAATGCTATTAATGTTAAACAAGCTAGTTAAGAAAAATACTGAGAAGTGCAGTGGATTGCCATATTTAAATCAGGCTCTTGTGTCAGACCGGCGTGCTGGGAGTGAAAACACTACTCCATATGATGTAATATAGCACGCTGTACACCCGCATAAGCAGGAGGTCACTACAGAAACAGAAGCTGCTGTCAGAGGTGACTACATCCGACTGAGTCCTTGTTCTGGTGGGAGACAAATTTAGCATTTGTTTGTGTGTTGTTCTTCATCTTTAGACACTATATTTAATCCCTCCTGTATGTTTTATTTAGCAGGATGTTGAAAAGGTGATGTATGCCCATGCCTGCAGTGGTAGACACCCTATACTGTAATGGCCGGAGGAAGGCTACTGAATTATTCATGAGCTATTAATCTGATAACGACAGACAGCAACAAGGGGGAGGGGCAAGCCCACCAAGTAAAGCAGTAGGGTGGAAGCTTGTAACATTTGTACCTTGTAGCACCACAACAACAAAAACATATATGTAATTGGTTGATGCAATGATTTTTTTCCTTCCATATCAGATTTGATTGGATGGTATGGTGATGCAACTAGCATGGTGCAAATGTATGAACCTTTTTTAATGCAAAAGAGTGCAGAGAGAAGCTTACATGTCTTCCACTAACATACTGCTTGTTGAGCTGAAATGAGAGAAGTCTACGTGTTAGCACAAAACAAATGGGTTTACACACGTAGGGTCACAAAACAGTGAGCCAGTACTTTTAACGTTCAAATGGATGGGAATTGTTTGGCAAATGTAAAAACAATTCCCCTCAAACATTTTAGGTTTATGACAGCACATTGCACCAGGGCAGCTCAACTCCGACCGATGAATTCAAAAGTCCTGCTGGTTCCGTCTCTGCCCACAAAATGTCAGTAATTGACTGAAAGATTGGCCACACCAATTTCCCAGGGAGAAAGTAGTCTTTAATCAAAGGGACAGGACAAATCTCGACAGGACGTCTGAGTTTAGGGGAGTTGAATAGCCCCGTTCTGTGCTATGTTGATCAAACTAATCCATTAAAGTAATGTATGAGGTGTTCAGCTATGACAGGGTCTGTTAATATGGATGACAACAGTTATGATTTTTTTAATGACTGTTTGTATGATCATTTATCATTACTAGTGTGCACTTACTTGAGTAACAGGGTTCGCCTCAGCTTCCACTTTGGCATTGATCTCCAATGAGGTTTTGGTGCCTGTATCTAACTGTGTTTTGTCTATAGACCTATAGGGAGGCGTTATATAAAACACAGATATGAGAGAACAAAACAGTTCATTTCAGCCTTAAGTGGCTATGTATCAATCCAGTGTATCACTATTGTACAACTCTAAAAGTGTTTGGGGGTTAACAGCACAGCATTAATTGTTTGCTGTTGAAATTATTCGACCAAAATGCTTTTATTAAGAATGCCTCATTAGAGCAGAAATAGAGGAAAATTCTGGAAGGTATCTCTGGTTTGAGGACATAGAAAAAGAAGAATCTGACCACAGCAACTCGCTGGATGCGTTTTTTGATGAACGCCGTCTCTCCAACTTCCACTTCCTGCTACCGTTTCTTTCTGGGTGAGTGCTAAGCTCCTCCCATTTTTCCAGTGGGGAGGGAACATTTACTGTAAACAAACAAAGAAACAAACAAACAAAAATATATAGATGCAACCCTGTTTATCTGTGATTTAACATGAAAAAAAAAAAAAAAATCAAGCATTGTACAACTTAAAGTGTGACAAGCTCACAGTTAGTCCAAGATAATAAAAATATTTGATTGCTTTAGCGAAGGATCAAGTTAAATCTATGATAAAGAGATTTCCATGTATTTTTTTAAATTCTCATTTCAGTGGCAAACAATCATAATCCTCAGTTTTTGTGTCTTAATCACACACACAATAGCAAATCAGAAAAGCATTACAGGAAAATAAAAAAAGATTAACCACAAGGCTAAGTAAAAGTGCTTTAAAAACTCCCTTTGGAACACTTGAAGACATGTTTAAATGAGGTGTTAAAAATGCTTCTTCTTTTCCATTTTGATGGTTTGTTGATGTGTGTGTGGAATAATATGGTTTCTAATGCCACTAATTGTGGAAAGTAGTTCAAATGTAAGTGCTCACTGATATTTGTTGTTATCTCATGCATTTCTTCCAAAACATTTAGCAATTTACCTTCCCGATTTGAACAGTCATAAAACTCAATGGCCTTTTCATCTTTTTACCATTAAACTGAATATAATGATTTACGTTTAGATTAGTGTAGAAAAAATGTTGGCTCGCATTTCTCTCATTACTAGGAGAATTATGTAAACTTGTAAAAGACGTAGTGCTGTATTTAAAACACACATGGAACTTTGAACTCGAAAGTTTAAAATAATGTCAACTTAGATATTAGAATCACCATCCTTTCATAATTTTTGTTTGAGAATCACTGTCATGTCGTACATCTGGTACCTGAATCCAATGAGATCTTCTCTGGAGTGCGGGAGCTTGGTACACTCTGTTCCACGTCCACGTGGATCAGCTCTGTGTCTTCTACCTTCTTCCGATGTGGTGTGCACTTTGACGGCTCACCTCTGGAGGACAGCGGGCTTTTTCTGTCTTTGCTGTACCTTCTCTCACCAGGCTCACTCAAGTCCAACAGGTCCAGGGTGGAGGACAGAACTGGATAGAGGAGACATGGTGCAAGAAGATTAAACAGTTGATGCACAATCATCATTATACAACTGAGAAGCTGTCGCTTGCTCTTTAAGCAGTGTTTATTCTAACAGTCAGAGGGATTCATATATCTGTATATGTGTATATATATATATATATATATATGTGTGTGTGTGTGTGTGTGTGTGTGTGTGTGTGTGTGTGTGTATGTGTGTGCTCTCTTGTATACCACAGTTTGTGATATCTGTATTATGTATGAAATACATATGAAATTTCTTCCGCTGTAGATTTTAGATTTACCACTTATGCTGAGCAATACTGTCCCCCTCTCACTGGCCGAGGTACACTTGCCTAGTCTGTCACCATACTGTGAAAAACACTCGTCTTTGGAAACAGCATGAATCCTGTGCCCTCAGTCAAGACAGCAGGCCTATGATTGGCTGATGGCTTGCTAGTTGGAGGTCCAAAATCCTCTTTAGTGCTCATCAGTGTAACTTTAAGTGTGTATGGGATTGATATGGCTTTGACGTAGGCGAAGGCCCCTGCCCATGGAGGATGTTGTGTGCTTGGTCCATTAAGCAATTTCCGTCTGAGCTGGCAGAGTGCCGGCTGTAATTCAACCCCGAAAGCCTCCCCTCCGTTCTCAGTTCATTGTATGGAAATGACTCCTCTCTCTCTCTCTCTCTCTCTCTCTCCCCCCCGCCCCCCCCCTCTCTCTCTCTCTCTCCCTCTCTCCCGCTCTCTGTCTAAACTGGAGGAGTGGTTTATGCCTTGAAACTTTGAGGACTGACTGAAAACCTTCATTAGCGTGTGCTGTCGAAGGTAAGCACCGTGCCAAATTAGTGCATCAATCCACAAGCATCTGAAGCCTTCCGCCCTGAAGCAATATTCCACTTTCCACCAGCTCATTAATATACTGTAAAATGCAATGGGCTGTGCTCTCATTAAATTTACTTATGGGGAAGCTTGCACCTCTGAAGGTGTTTGCTGGAGATCGACCCGTTAAGTTTCTCACAAAGAGGCAAAACATGTATTTTACGTTAGCGCATGCGTTCAGTAATACTGAACGGAATCGGTGCAGTTAAACCACTCGGCGACTGTCCTTCCTTTTAATTTTTTATTTATATTTTTTTTGCTGTTGTTTTTTTTTGTTTGTTTTGGTCAGATCTGGGAATGTTTGCTATCAAGTCCTTGTTCTTGTAAAAAAAAAAAAAAGAGGATTCTGTAACAATTTTGTATTTTTGTTTGCAGAGAGCTCTGCTTTATAATTTTCATCTCTTGGTGAGCTCTATGTTCAGAGCAATCTCCCCCGTAATTAGCAGACTGCCGTTTTATTACAAACAAACGGAGAAATCCTGTGAATGTAATCTGTTGCCAATTAGAGTAGCTCGTGTTCCTTGATGTCTTTTGCGTTTCTCAAATGATAAATGCAATTAGGAGTCAAAGGAAGCGCTCTCGTGGGAGGAGGAGGCATCTAAATGTAGGGTTTGTGTTATCAGAGGAAACCTGTGTTTCCTATTGATGCTCTTAATATTTCAGTATCCAAGCATATACTCGAAATGATGAGTCTGTGTTGCAAGAAGACCCTTCAAATCACCTCCAGCGCCATTTAAATCAGAGGTGATTTTGTCTGTTATTGTTGTCTCAGTGACAATCACTGATGCATGGATGTAGAACGTCTATCAGGAAAAAAATTAGGACAGAGACATTTGATGATCTCAAAAAAAAAAAAAAAAAAGGAACAGTATTTGAATACTTGAAAGGAATGCTTGAAATGATTACTTGTCGTCAAATTCCTAGAGAAAAAGAGAGCGAGATCACTGCTTTTCACCGAAAAGAAATTACAAAGGCGCACAAAATGAGTTGGACGCTACCTTTGAACCTGAGCAAAAGCACACTTGTCTATTGTTATTAGTATCAGAATGTGAACTGGTCAGCGGGGGGTTGTGGGAGGGTTGGTCAGTGAGTGGGGGGTCCGTGTTACCGGTACCTGCTGTGTTGGAGGTCACTGGGCGTGCAACTCCATCGGATTTAGTCTCACACAGAAAGTCATCGATGGAAGGGCTTAGCAGGGGACGACTCTCTTGTTGTTCACTCACCAGCTGAAAGAGGAAGCAGACACAAGAACTCAAATCTCACTAAAGCTTTACTTTTTTTTTTTCTTTTTTTTTTCTTTTTCTTTCATCCCTCCCATCCCTCCGTTGAGCGGAAGCAAAAAGGACGCCTCTTTATTAGGGTGTGTCGTCTGTCATCGGGCGATTTGTCGGTGAGAACTATCGGTTCCCAGGACGGAGCCTCTGCCTTGTTACAGAGGGATCCCTCATTTTCACCCCTCGTCCTAGCGACAAACACACTTCAGAAGACGCTCTCTCACACACTCCTTACTTTGTTCTGACAGAGGGAAAATTGAACCAAAGCATTGTGTGTCTGTGGCCGAATTGGTGGACTCTGTGTGGACTGTGGGAGAATGCAATTAGGGACATAGCCTAGCATAGCTCAATCAGCCATGCTAGACCTTCCGAAGCTGAGTACCCTCTCTCAGTCTCTCTCTCTCCCATAGTGTTGTGTGTATACATATATATATATATGTGTGTGAGTGTGTTTGTGTGAGTGTGTGTGTGTGTGTGTGTGTGTTTGTCACTAGGGGTTGTTTATGTTATGTTTCTGCTCATGAGGTGGTCTGGCACGTTACTGAGAAGACAGTGGGGACCAGGTATTTTAGGCTAAGATGCTTAAACCAGAACCAATAATCCTTTCATCTTCTCGAAAAAAAATGGAATCAAATCTATCACTACACAAAATCCTATCAAAGGAAAAAGCCCAATTCAGATATTTTCTTTCCTAATGAAATCTCATCCACAGCATTATGGAGTGAAATTGCACCGTGTATGCGGTGCTTACAAAAAAAAAAAAAAAAAAAGAAGAAGAAAGAAAAAAGAAAAGAAAAAAGATGTTTGGCATCTCTGTTTCTCTCTGCAGCTGTGATTCACTCGGAGAATTCCGATAAAGGTGCTGAAAATGAATTAGCAGCAGCGGTATCAGAGTGCCATGTGACCTGAGATGGGGTCACGTGCTTCAGTGACACCACCCACAACGCTGTGAGGCGGGATCTTAACTATGACGGATGTTGCTGCAACGCTGCCAGAATTAATGAACTGGAGAATTGTTTGTCATTCATGCCAAATTGGAAAGAAAAGTGAACCATATCAAAAACATTGACCCCATGCAGATTTGTTAATTACAAACTTCGTTATTAGTGCTTAACAGATTGTTGTTGTTTTTTTGTTTTAATGTTTGGAGAGGGTTCACTGGCTCACTGCATTTCTGAAATAAAGATTAGAATTAAAAATGTAGGATGAGTGCAGCTTTAATGGAAGGCCATTATGGTCCCAAAGCTTAGAAGATTTGATGAAACTTCTCCTTAAATAATGAGGATACACATGATTCCACTTTTTTACCCCTTCCTTCTGAGGAAGAAAACAAACCAAGAGACAAAATATACAAAGACTACTCCATGCTATCTGTTATGACAAAAAAAAAACCCAAAAACCCTCAGATAGTCGCAAACTCTCAGAAAGACCCAAATGGAATATTTGGGAGGAATATTTGTCTTCTGGTAGGTTGGAGCATTTGCACTTGTGTGCGTGTGTGTGTGTGTGTGCGTGAGTATGTGTCGGTGTGTGGTGAGAGTATATGTGTGTGTGCTTGTGAGTGTGTGTCGGTGTGTGGTGAGAGTATATGTGTGTGTGTGTGTGTGTGTGTGTGTGACTGTAGTCCTGGATTGTAGAGTTCTTGTGAGTTTCCCCTCTACAGTTCTGATGCAGCGGAGTTAATTGAGTTTTGGGAGTAGTCTGGAGTCAGGCAGTGTTGGTGTGTGGCTGATTTGCCCACACAGCCCAGATGAAATAGATGATATTACCTGACTTCACCTCCTGTGCTTGCATCACCCTATACAAGTCTGAGACAAGTTTGAGAGAAATGCTGATGTTTTATTATGGGCAAGTCACACTTAAACAAATCTACCTCAGTCATAAACAGTGCACTGCAGAAGTCTGATAGCAGACTGAGTCTCATTCCAGAATTTCTTACTCAAACAAGTTTTCTATCTGAACAAAGGCTAATCAAATGATATAAAGTCATATTGTCTGATTAAAGAATAATCCAAAAATATAAACTGAGACAATATGTGCCTTTAGTGCCATAAGAGACATATCAGCAATTAACAAATATAATGTGTATTTGTTTGCATGTGAACATTAGATTGAATACGGCTGGGTAATGTAGAGAACATGGTCTTTCAGCGGCCGATGCTGCCATTTGGGGGACATTCACATTATTAGGCCCTCTTACTCATATTTTAATATAGCATAACTTCCTGTTGTCTGAGTCTCAGCCAAGACATAAGCCTTAATGAAAGAGCCGAGCGATTAAACACAAGTCTTTTAGGACACTGACACTTAATTGGATGATTCTTCTGCTGTATTCAATTAAAAAAAACTGCTCTGCATTTTGGCATGGATTTAGAGAGGACTGCTGACTGTAGCAGGAAGTCTTTTTGGGGTGGGACCCATCCTGGTAATTAGCAAAGATGTCTTCAAACCATACTGCAGGAGAATTTCTCCTCTCTTTAAAGACATGGAACAACAAACAAGTCCTTTCCTGCTTGAGTTTTGATTTATTCATCGCAGGACTGTTTTGTTGAAAGGCAGGCGTTGGCCTCACGGGCCACTTTTTCTTTTTTTCTTTTTTTTTTTTTTGTCAGGAATCGGAACTCGGAAGCAACAGCAAAGAATCTGCAGCTTGTTGGAGATTTGCAGTGTGCTGAATCCTGGTAAAACAGACAGGCCAATTTTCCCCTGCCTGACTTTCTTGTGATACCAGCGGAGTACGTTCAGAACAGGGACCAGTGGCTCTTAATGTCCTAAAAGGCTCAATGACTTTATCTCACAAAGACAGATGTCTGATGTGTAAACAATGCATTTGACAAAATTGACACCATCCAAACACAAGTTTACTTGTGCTTCTTATTTCCATTTCAGAGGAGACTGTGTGAAGCACAGCAGCTGTAGGATTTTTTAAGCCACAGTGAGTGAAGCAATGCAGAAATAAAGTTCTTTCAGAGTGATGATAAAGGCTTTGTTGTTGTTGTTGCTGTTGCTGTTATTGTTGTTGTTACCATAATTAATATTTCTAATAATGAATTTCCATTCATTTGTCTTATTATTACCATATATGCACAAGCTGCGATGACTTGCAGATATTTGTCAACAATGTAGTTGACAGGGTACGTAATGATACACACACACACATACACACACACACACACACGCATATATATATATATATATATATATGTCTATATATGTCTATATATGTATGTCTATATATATGTGTGTGTGTGTGTGTGTGTATATATATATATATGTATATATACACACACACACACACAGATATTTGCTTAGGAGTGATACATCAAACAAGATTGCATACAAATTTCTAAAGAGTACAGAGAACGATTGCAATTAAGATAGGCCTTCTGGGATGCCTTGTATCTGTTTAACATCAGATAAGAGAAAATGAAATGCCAAGATCTAGTCTGAAAGTTTGCATGAGAGGAACTTTTTCCTCTCTCACTGAGTCATCACTCATCCTCCTGCCGAACTAAATCCCCCTTTTTCTGACACTCGTCTGTTTACCTGAGCACCCCGCCCATTCTTAAATGTCAAACAGGTAAAGAACTCACAACATCAGCGAAAACCCACGGCCGGTTAAACGCCAGTGACGATTCTGTGCATTACCGCGCACAGGAGTGTGTTAAGGGTATCGGGTGCTTAGAGCAGTTTATTTATTAGCTCCACGACAGTTCAGGATACTCCGCTGAGGACAGTGAGTCAAGGTCACATTCAGAGGGTAATTGGGCTGGGCTTATTAGGTGGTGCGAGGTTTTCGCTCGCCTGGGAGTTTCTACGTGAAACGGGCTTTTTATGTCCCTGCCTGTCCCTGACATGGTTCTTCAAAGCACTTACAGTAATTGGCAGAGACCTCTCTCTAAATAATGATATAGGTTAACCTTTCCACGCATCACAATAGACCTCCACAACTCCATCACTAATCACCTACTTAATAGGCATCGAAAATCCACTCAATTATACCGTGTTGAGCAAAAAAACAAAAAAAAAAAAACCCCATGAATGATGCTGACTGCCTGCACTCCCACCAATTAAAGGAATTTGTCCTGGTTCACTCTTGAAGACAAGGGGAATTTTCTTGAGTCGACTTTCTAGCCTCTTTTTTTTTTCTTTTCTTTCCTAGCCTTTGGCGACAGAACCTATTTCAGTGCGTTCATCGCCTTGGACTTTTTCTTACCCCTTTATTTCTGTGCAAAGCTTATCATCACTTTGTTTACAAGAGCTCTAGGGCTAATACAAAAATTATATAATGGAAAACTTTGGCTAATTGCGCCACCTGGGCATGACTCCAAGTGAGATCTCTTAGATGTTGTTGTCAAGGGAACCTGGAGCCGATTAAGCTCACAGGAGTCTTCAGAGAAGTGTGAGGTGTGAGGAGTAGGGGAGGCGGCGGGGGGGGGGGGGGCGGGTGTTCAAGGCGTGGAGTAAGTTCAAAAAAGCATTTATTTTAAACAATAGAGATCACAATGTGCTTTTTTTTTTTTTTTTAAATATGCTGTCAATTACCTGATATGTTTTTTTTATCATATGTTGTCTCCTCTTGGAATAAATGGAATTTAACACCTTTGTTCAGTGGCGAGGGTATTATTATGTATGTCTATAACAGAGTCAGATTAAACTACAGTTGCTCTATGTAGAATATTTCTATATTTATAACACTGACAGGTATGATTACATATCTGTTCTGGAAGGACTCAGAAACTAAAATATACTTTCATTATTACTTTTATACTTTATAACTTATTACTGAAAAAAGCCAGGGAGCTGTGGGTTTTACTGACTGCGAGGAAGAGTATACAGTGGATGGAGGCAGAGACATGTCCATGGTTTTTTGAACGAGTGTACAGTCGATGGAGGCAGAGCACTCTTTCACAGCACTCTTTCTCTGGTTTCTCCGTCCTTACAAGGATGGCACCACCCCAGACACCAAATCGCTCCAACTAAATGTGACAGGGAGCGAAACCACTGAAGAATCTGTATGTCTAGACCTTGGTGCTTTACACACACGCACACACACACACACATATGTGTGTGTGTGTGTGTGTGTGTGTGTGTTGCATTAATTATGAATATGAAAATGGGAAAATAAGTGGTAGCTCTACCGCTACAGGGCTTGTAAAGCGGAGCCACAAAAAACTGGCTTGTCCTACAAACGACTCCCAGGGACACTGGGCTAATGTCATGGAAAAAACGTCTCTGAAACCAGTCGACAAATAATGTAATGCCATGAAAACGTGCCAGATCAACCTGGGGGATAAATGACCGTATCAGTAAGAGCCAACTCTTCTTTTCTCTTAGCCTGTTCACAGTTCTGTCTCAGCTGTCCACACAGTCAGGTATCACCCTAACTTCAGTGGATACAGTCATCCACTGCTACTGAAACCCCTGTTTTGATGCCTGATTTGAAAATAACCAGAAATAGGCCTGTGTCCTGTCCTTTACGTAGTTCAAATGCACCAGAGGAATGATTAAGTGAATCCATATCAGAAAGATTGACTCTAATAAAGCAAAACCATTATACATAAACTCTAATGGTCTGTAACAAATACCTACATATAATAGCAAAAGCTGATGATCTGTTAGTCAATAATCTCATGTGCTTTTCCATGAGCTTAATGTTGCTTAAAAAAAGTAAATGAGAAAGTGTTTGAAAAACAACTTCTGAGGTCCTATTGATTTTCATCAATTTCCCACATTTGGCTCAACACACAGAACCAAATGTGACCAAACTGTCAAAACGTGTACAGTTTTCCTTCACGCTCTCTTCTCTTTTTTCTCCACAGTTTCAGACGTGCTGTTCTAAGTGAAATGTATAGCTGACATAATAAATGGGGTGCTCAGAAAAGGGCTTTTGCTGAAGCCACACTGTCGTCAGTGGAGAATATCGGTCTGTTGGCACCTTAATTAAAACAGCGGAATGTTGGTGTGTTGGTGCTCTAGTGATGTGACATATTACAGCTCTGTGTAACACCAGACCAACATGTATACAGCAAACCTTAGTGAGACGTAGGTCTCTGTAAGATAACAGATTCATTTTGCCTCAGTTTCATGCTATTTTGTATTGAGAATGCTGGATTCATATTTAATATAGGAATTTATGAATACCTTCCATTCCAATCCTAGCATAAATGACTGAAAATCATGAGGTACGAGGCATCCAACTTCCCAACATACACTGAGTGAACACCCACCCGCTGACAGATATGTGGGGAGAAGTACTGAAATACACTACTAAACAGTGGATCAGGTTATGGCATCATTTCCGTTTTACGGCTGACTGACTGATAGTTTTCTGTGTGAGTGAATTAGTGCTATAGATCCAGGTTGAGGAAACAAGTGCTAGTCCATGAAATATATTTGTCATTTAACCTCACTCATCACTCATTAGTATGAATTATATATTTACAGCATGCAGCAATACCTAACAAACCTGAAACACACACACACACACACACACACACACACACAGTGTTTAGTTAAATAGTAATAGAATACAGACACACAAACAAACAGCCAGGTGTTGAGCTGACAAAAGCACTGATGCTGAACGCATGCTAGTCAGAATGAAGCACAGATAATGACTGAGAAACACACTGGCATTAGCATTAGCATTAGCGAGGAGAGCTAAGGCACTCAATGAAACAACTTCTCATTGAGTCTCATGCTTTACAGAATTACTTTAGAGCTGCAGAATGTGTCAGGAAAAGCCACCAAGTTTAGCTGCTTATGAGGTGTAAAAAATTCAGTTTTATGAACTATATGTCTCACCAAGAGTAGGAATAGCTTAAAGAACATTACGGAGAAAAGTTCATTCTCTCTGATTAAATATAGCAAGACAGGAAAGGTACTTTACGACTGTCAGGGCAGCCATTTCCTGTTATTAAACTAAACTAAAATGTCCAGGCATGCAGAAACCTGTTCTTATAAAGATACGATTACTAAAAAAAGAAATTATATAGATAAAGAATACCCCCCTCCCCCCAGCCCCCCCCCCAAAAAACAGTCACGAATTGTGATCGTGGCATACATTGTGTGTGGCAAAGATAAGAAACGTCTGCAGGATCCATTTAATTAGCTGAAAACCAGATGGAGCGAACCATATGACAAAACGTTATCCAATTACATAAACTGCTCCCTTCATCTGACTCAACATTGTGGCTGTTATTACAACAATCTCTTATATGAATAGTGAGCGGCTACATTTTATACCCCATAGAGCAGCTTAGACATAAAAAAACAAAACAAAAAAAAAACAGGACAGCATGTTAGACTTGGTTTTTGCTGTGACTTTAAAATTTTGATAGAGGTAATTTATTTATTTACTTGTTTATTTATTTGTTTTTTGGTTAGATTTGCTAGTGAAGGTCAGATGTGGCATTCTTAAAGGCTTGCCAATGATGGACGTCACCAGCAAAAAATGGAGAGTCTCTCTCTCTCTCTCTCTCGACTGTGATTGGTCGGCCCACCTTGGTTGTCACCGTGAGGAGGGGCTTCCCTTCTGATGACGCCTTATTGGGTATCTCCTTCAGCACCATGGCAACAGCCTTATCTGCAGCCCTAGAGTCTTTCCCCTACAACAGTGAAATCAACAATGACTCGTGTCAGAACAAGAATGTCCAGGTATTTCAAATGGGCTTTAATCTCCTATGGGGTGTCATTACAAAAACAAACAAATAAAAAAACATTAAAACAAAAACCAAAACTGGGAAAAAAAAAAAAAAAAAACTTTATTGAATGATGAAGGAGCCACAGTGTGAACATTATTGGATGTTTGAACTATCCACAGCACACAACAATATGGATTTTTACACATTATCTAAAAAATGACAAGCTGCAGGATAAGCGTGAAAACACCTTCTCTCTCTCTCTCTCTCTCTCTCTGTCTGTCTCTTACTCATGTGCTTCCTGTCTGTCTTTCTCTCTCACATGTTGACCTCGGTTTTACTTTGCCTGATGAATGTCTGCCCTACACAGGGGTCAGTGGAGTCACAGAGGTGATTTGGCGGTTCTGCTCAGTTAGCTTTTTTATCGCGACTGATGATGAAGAACATGCGTCTGTTGGATACTGTCCAGAGGTGAGGATGTAAAGAGTTAGGGAAATGTTACAGTCACTTTACAGTTGAATCTATGCCCAACGGCCACTTCGAAGTGGTGGGAAGGTCTAGTGTTTTTCCAGTTGTTCCCATTCTGTTACATAAGACAGCTCTGAAGAGACCCCAACACTACACTGTCAACGATCTTTTCTGTAAGAGGACCACTCACACACTATCGTGCCAGAGACGTCTATTGTGTTGCTCTGTCTTCACCTCAGAGTCAATTGCCTGTGCATGTTCGGAGGGACGTGACAGCTTTGATTACATCATAAGCCCTCCAAACAAGGGGGAAAACAACTCGAAATGAAAACAACTTTTAGTTACATCTTTAAAAACGAAAAATGATTCCCTCGGGCATTGAATTTTCTGGTCCGGCTGTAGCAGCAAAATGACCTTTACTGTCTCGTAAATGACTTAAAAACATAATTCTTTTTGGAGTTTTCTCCCTCTCCTTTAATGGTCCCCTTATAGTATAACATTATAGCACAGATGTGTGTGTGTGTGTGTGTGTGTGTGTCTATGTAAGTGAGTGAGTGTGAGTGTATGTGAGTGTGTGTGTGTGCGAGTGTGTGCACATGTGCCTGTCCTAAAGGTAGTGTCTCTGAAGAGCTTAATGCCTCTAATGGTCTGACAAAGCCACCTGCGTCCAGACAGACAAAGTTAGAGCCAAAGTGTGCGTAAAACCAACAAAAAGAGCACAGCTCTCACACAACTCACACAGGAGAAGTCCAGAAGGCCAACAGTGTCCCTGTCTTTGCAACTAGTCTGTCTTTCAACTTTTTTTTTTACATGAAAATAGGAAATGTAGGGACACAGAGCTGAAAGAGAAAGAAAATCATCACTACAGGTTTAGGACACTATGTTCAACTTGTTCTCCTTGCCATGAATACAAAACAGGAGTTTACCTGTAACTCACGTGGACTATATATGGAGTCATTTGGAATTTAATGTCTTTGCCAAAGAAACATGGGAATCAGTCTGGCTATTTAGCGAAAGTGCGCCAACAATTACCTGATGTGACACCTCACTACAACATGACCTCAAATAGTTGTATTTCACATAAAACAACACAGCTCCTGTAATACCGAATGTGTCACTTCTCCACTGATGGCATATAGGAAAATGCTTTAAATGCGGCAGAAATGAGAGATTTAACGTTTGTTCTTGTAACGTATGTGGACTAATGTTCTCAAGCGTATCTGTTTGGGTATTTATGGGAACAGCTGAGTACAGTGAGAGAAAAACAGGAGGTTTCAAAAAGATGAAGAGAGCAAAATTGAATTGATTGAGGAGGGACTGCAGTAAGCTATCCTCTCGACTGTGTTTGCACTCGCTGCTCACAGCGGTAACAGTCGGCTGAACCCCATCAGAGAGATGAGAGAACGTACGCTCTGAAAAATCCGTTCCACCGAGAGTTGCCATGGACAAAACAACCTTGGCTCTTTTTCGATTTTTTTGCTGGTGACATTATTTCAAAGGATGCTGCTGATAGTTTTCCTAATGAAGATGTAGCGATGCAAGCAAAAGGCGAATATTTTATCAGAACTTCACGTTATTTGATCTCTTTTGCCTGGAATGACGCACAGACAAGTTCGATCTCCTGTTTCTAATAATGCCATTCACTGAAAGCGTGTGAATATGTACACAGGGTAATCAAATAGTGTTGTTAATTGAATGTGTTGCTCTTGTGAGTGTTTACAGAGTACATAAAGTCATATTGTCCTGGTATCAGATGGAACCCGTCAAGCTGAACTAATAGATTTCCTGGTGTGGAGAGTAACATCTTGTTCTGAAAGCCCACACCACTCTTCCAAGCTCCAAAGAAAAAAAAAGAAAAAGAAAAAGATCAATTTCACGGCTGGTTGAATTTATGTTACCACCTCCTTAGAAACCTACAGTTTCTGTAAAACAACTACTGTCTGATTATGGAAGACATTATTTATGCTAGTCCTTCCCCAAACAAGCTCTGTCAGTTCCATTTTATGGTAATGTTAGCCATGGCCACAGAGAGAGTCTGTCAGAGGTCAAAGAAAGCCACTGATTTCTACAGTAATTTGAGTTGCAAGAAACAAACAATCAACAACAGCAATTCTGAATATAAATAAGCCAAACGATCCAAAATATTACTCTTCCACATATACTATTACAGAACAAATCTGCAATTTGTTACACCATATAAGTATGAAATCAATTAACATCGTAAATGCGTAAAACTTCACTATCTGAAGTGTAACAACGCAATAATTAAAGATGCTGAATGATAAATACATTGTTTATCAGTGAGACTCTTCCAGAGATATCGAATAGGGTTAATCCACTTAATCAGTTAATGCGTTCTCAATGGTCGACACTAATTACACACTCATTACACATACAGTAATTAAACTGGATTTCTCTTGCCTCAGTGAGAATAACCCAGACTTTTTGCCAAAAGGATTGCTGGTCACTGTTTTCCTCACGGTGCCCGGATTACGTAACCGCAGCATGGCTAATACACGGGTCTGTTTTATGCATCTCCAGGACTGCTCTTGGCCTGGCTTTTTTTTTTTTTTTTTCGCCTTTCAGATTCTCATCCAGCTTCAAAGGAAAATTGCATGAAATGGCTTTGCCTCAGCAGTGACGGAGGTTTATGCCGGCTTGAGATAAATACACAGCCTACAAAACATCTGACGTCGCCTTTGAGCTGAGAGATCTCTATTTAGTTTGGGAGTGGAGCCGTGTGGCATAACCACTGCAGACCACTCTTAATGGACCCTGTAGAAATGCTTCTGAAAGTCCCTGCATTTCACTATAGATAGAAGAACGCTTTCCTTTCCTCCTACAAGTTCCTGCCCCTGAACAGGGCCTGTCACAGATCAGTCTTATGATGTCAGCAGAGTAAAGAAAACCTCTACTTAATCGTCTCCTTCGCTGCAGCTCTCGTCACCGCATGAGGTGACAATGAAGATTGGGCCCTTCGTCCTAGTGAGTTAACTTGCCATAGTTTGAAGTGCGCTGTATTGTACCTTGGCTTTGTTAGCATGGCGAAGGCTTTTTTCTCTCTTTCTTTCTTTCTTTTTTTTTTTTCTTTTTTTGCAAAGAGCTCCGGAAACGGCCCAATCTGTCAGAAATAGCTCATCTGTCCACCTTCAGGCTTTACTGGAGCTGACTTACAGCCTGCCTCCTGCCTCTGGACGTTAACGGCGTGACACAAATTACAATGTTAGAATGCTGTCGCTAATCTCTTCACAGTGCTGTAGCTGCCTCTCCTCACTTTGCACCGGACACATTAATGTCCTTTTGTTTATATCACCCACTGTCTCCTTATAAAATTAGCTGGCATTCATCCAGTAACAGAACAGATTCATTAACAGTCATAGCTGATCCTCACAAAACACTATGAGTGCTAAAAAAGGTGTCGTATGCCGTCCTTCCGGAAGGAGTTTATTTTAGTAATTACCTGACTGAGAGCCTCGCGCAATGGAAAATGATATGAATTTAACTGCAATAAAGAAAGTGTCACCTCGAATACGCAGAATTATTAGGGCTTGTACACACACAAGTTGTAATAATAATTTCTCTGTTAATGATTTGGATTTCCTCCATGTCCAAGGAGGAGTACTTCAAGTGACTGATCTAATTATGTTAGCTTCAGTGCAGTCTGCATCAGCCTCAAGGTATGGAATACTTTGCATTTGAAAGTGAATAAAATAGGATGGAATCTGTCTGTGTGGGAACAGTGTCTGTATGTCCCTGAGAACAATGATAGATTCATTCAAACTGTCTCTTTCTTCAGTGGGAACTTCTTTATTTATTTATTTTTTTTTTAGGTCCATCTAATCTTGGAACCGAAGTCTTTAACCTTTTTTTCTTTATCGATGAGGTTGCCTTGCACCAGGTCACGGGCACAGAAGCAAACTAATCCGTGATCTCAGCCCAGTCTTCTCTGAATTATTGAGTGGATTTGAAATGCTTGCATTTTCAGATTTTAAAGGGTTTTTTTCTTGACTGCAGTCATAATAGATCTGGTGCCAGCCTAAATGAGAGTAATATGAGCCTGAAACCAATTGTGCTCTTTCATTTTAATAGCTTCAAGATTAGCAAACTTTTAGGAAGCTGTTTGGAGTCATTACGAAACAGAACTTATTTTCATGTAACAGAATAACAGAAGTTATTCTCATCTCAATTATAATGGAACTCTAGGAAACATGTCTTTTAAAATCCTCTTTGTCCTACTGTACTTTTTTTTCCAATTGTAGGTGTACAGTGATGGGTTTAACCCTTAATGGTGGCAGAACTGTTTACCTAGCAGCAAAGCTTCCCATTCTTGTGGGGCAGACCAAAAGATAAGCCTCCATACAGCTCTAAATCCTTCTGTCAGCAAAGGATTTTGATGCGATTTGTTAAAAGCTGCCGGTGGGGAATGTTTGTCGGTGTACTTCTGCTTAACTCTTGCAGGGTGCTCAACCAGAGCCAATTTACATGTTGTGCGTTTGTGGATGGAGACATATGTCAGGGTCACCATAGTTCATGTCTCTTTGGTCAAATCTTTGAGGATCTACGGCAGTCTATTATTGTTCTGTTTAATATCATGTCCGAGGGTTCATTCTTGGGCTAAGCCGGCAAAATTATCTTTCATTTTATCCTCTTAAAACATTCACATGAATGTGCTTGCTTTGCTGTAGCTCTCTGCCTATTACTATCATATTATTCTCAGGTCTTATAAAGCACAATATCTGACAGGACCACACTAGAGTGCCCCTGAGAAATCTTTTTATTTCTTTTTTTTTTCATCTTTTTTGGAAACCTGGCAACAACGTTTAACTTGTCACTGATGAACAATGTGTAACGTGCCAGAAACAATTGTAACCACCCTGCCTGAGCTTAAAATTGTCCCCTCTCTTTGTTTTGGGAAGACAATACCATCTGTTCCCTGGTGATGAATGTTTTATCACCCGAAATTACCCTTTTGTCTGTAGCAGAACACCCCCGACTAAAGCTACACTTGGACTGGAGATGCTCCTCCAAAGTAATGGTAAAAGTTAGCTGAATGTGTTTGTGACAATATGAGTTGTGAAGACATCATAGAACATTAGTTGGACCTCAGCTTGGGGCACTAGCACAAGGACATTACCACAGTCGCTGGTGCCCAATCAGTATTCACAGTCCCTCCCTTTAGCAGGCTAACACTGACAGATTCAGAGTTAGCTCCTGTGAGCCTAAACTTTGCCTGTGGTCTGCACACTGGTGGCAGCCATCAACCCACCACAGAAGGTCACGATGGGAGAAAAGCTGAAGGAAAAATAATTTGGAGGTCACGCTAAGGTCCTTGCAGCTCCCTATCTCTCAGATGTAGAGCCTCTCAGCATCTTTCCCATGTGACGCTCGAATGCGCAAGCACTTGCATTCAAAGTCATTTAAAATGCTGGTTATGTAAGTCTGTTTTGACTTGTGAAAATTTCTTGACAATTTGAAATCTCATTGAAAAGGCCTTGTGAGAGACAATTGCGTGGTAAAGGTTGTATTGATTTTCCAGAACACATTGTTGATTTGAAGTATCTTTTCCTGTTATTGTTGTTAGCACAGCTCTGGTGAAAGTACATGAGAAAGACAGAAAAGATCAATGTAATATTGTCTACAGGGGGGAGTCCGGATAAAGGAATTATGCAAGATGCACTTCCAAATGGCACAAACTGGGCACGATCTGAATGACAAATTCAGGATGAGTCACTCCAGCAAAAAGACAATTTTGACCTTAAACGGTAGACTGCCACTGAGATTGGCCCAGAGGTGGACAACACATCAAAACATAAATGGCCATGATAACACTCAAACTACATCACCAAGTCATAATGACTGGTTTAATGCAAACTGAAGAGTGTTTTCATTTTTGTAACTAATATGTTTTTTGTTCCAAATAAACACGAACGGGTAACTGCTTCTCTAAGCAGTTGTGGTTAATCATAAAGTCCATGATATACATATGCATATTCACAGGATCCATTTGATTCAGGCTCAAAATCTGATCGTATTATTTGCAAGTTCAATACATTTGTGTATACACGATATGTGTCATTGTGATGTTTGTCAGGTGGACAACAGAGCGTTCGTCTGAAATGTTTGCCTCTCTTATTAAAAAGAACAGTTGAAAATTGAATTTGGATGTGTAATTATGGAAGCTACAGCTTGTTTCAGCTTGTGAATGATAAACAGTGTGGGAAGAGCGATTCATCTGTTTACATGAAGTAATTGGTCCATGCCTCTGCATGCAACCGCAGCATATAGATGAATGCAGAGTGGAAAATTAATCACACGTTCATCCGTTTTTATGGTATGGAGCTACCACGATTTGTGTAGCAGGAAGTTTAAGAGTTATGGATGCTCTGAGTAATAACAAGACCAAGATACACAAAAGAATTACAGATGCCTATCTTTACCACCTCTCCAAGCACTGTTTGTTAAAAACTGGAGCTCAAAGCTTGTATTTTACACAAAGTGTACGTACAGCCTGAGAGAAGCCGTTCAATGTTGCATTTAGTCTCTTTAGTAGCTCTGAGTCTATTTATGCTGAGTGACTAATATCTGTCCAGAGTTAGTTGTGAACCGTTTGAAGAGACTAAAGTGACATGAACCCCTGGATCACAGTTGGGGGATCACAGAATGTGTGAATATGTGCAGTTCATCTTTTTATTTATTGTATTTATTATAAATGGATTTTTTTTTGTGGCAGCTGAATATTAACGAGGCATTCCAAAATTGGGCGAATACAAAGGGACAAATGTGTAAATCTGATATCTCCTCACTGACAGAGCATAGGGGATATTCTCCTATGCTCCATCAGTGAGGCTCCTTGGTAATTACTTAGTAATGCTTAATCATCTAGCTACCCCAGAAAAGTATGTTTAGCTTCATGGGGTCTCTTTTTAATCGATATCCAGTCTTATTCCTGTTGGGATTTGGGAAGGCAACTGGACCATTGGAATGGACCTGTCTGGGACTGTCCTACAATGACTCTACAACCATCCCAGGGGAAAAGAGCCATTCTCGAAAAGGGGAACTGCCAACATACCTTGTGCTGAGCTACTGATGGCCATAAGGTAAAGGAATTAATGATACAATTCATATCCCCAGGCGCTACTCCTGGGCAGACATTGAAGAATTTAAACTTATCTTTAGAGCTATGCGGCAATTCAGAATGCTCCTACTGTTTGATGACATGTGATTTTGTCCCTTTCATTTTTTGGGCAAGGCTTTGTTCTGGTGGTGTTCAAAATTGCAAGGAATTCCCTGAGCAAGAACCTGCAGTGTTCAATTCTCACAATACACACAGCAAACATTAAGAGGTGTGAACAGCAGGTCCAGACAACTACTGGAGTTTGAATTGATGCTTTGGATCTTTCAGACTGCTCTTTTGGGACCACTTAAAGTGTAACCTTTCATCTGAGACATTAAGAGCCACTGTGTGAGAGATTGCTCAGAGTCTCTGCACTTGCAGTAAAAATTTCGAATTCCCTGCACAGCGTGCAGTCCATATTAGGGGACAACAAACAGCATATTTTGCGTTTTTTAGCCCTGAAGAAAATCTGTAATCCACCTTATTACAAGCTGTTTTCATAATCAGGAACATTCAGCAGTCCAATGAAGGAATATTGCATTTTTCCCCATAAAAGTTTCCATGAATATTACTGACTCCATTAGATTCTCAGGAACGTATACACCTATGAAAGTTTTGAATAAGGAGATAGTATACCAACATCTCTAACATGACAAGGCTTTTGACTAGATTATTCATGTATTCCTAGATGTGAGTGTACTCCTTAAGGGCCTAAAACATACTTAAGTAGACAAGAGCATTGGTTTGAGAAGCCGTGGGTTATGATATCGTACGTAGTCCATCTCAGATCTCATGACAACAGATCTAGAGCACAGATCAGAAGACTGTCAGGGTTCACACGCTGCCTGCCCTCCCTTTCCACTGCCCCCGAGAAAGACGATAATGAAACCTGTTCATTACAGATTCATGAAGATGCTGTGTCTGAAAACATGTCAGTTTTTAAACAGTTCATGCTGTTACTCTGGGAGGCAGCAAGGGTCGAAGGTCGTTTCTTGCGCTATGTATTTTAATACATCAGCACTCCTGAGATGCATATTGCGTTTGCCAGAGACTCCCGGGGTGCATATTTTACTGGTCAGAGCAGGATGCTACTGAAGATAGTGCTAGATTAGTGGGAATTTCAGTGCTGAGGAGTTCTTAAAGGGCTTTGATTCCATACATTAAGTGCGTCAGATACAGAATGAGCTTGACAGATGACTTTGCCAGGGTTTTATCCCTGCTAGTTGAGTACTTAATTAACTGGAATTGGCTTTTGCTATAAAACAAACATAGAGAAAAAAAAGAAGAAGAAGAAGAAAAAAAAAGATCTATCCACAGGGTCTTGAGTTCAAGCACCTCATGTCAGCTAAGGTTAGTGAAAAAAGAGCTAAGATGTAATGAAACATAATGGGTTACGCTGCTATCGGCCTCCGTTTCCAGTGCTTACTGCAGCGAGTAATGGTATGTGTTCTTCGCTGGTGATGTGGAAGAAGAAGAGGAGAAGGAGGAGGAGGAGGTGGAGGAGGAGGTTGGTTATGCCCAGTGTTAGACTGGAGACTGGCCTTGGGCTGCACAGCTTGTTTAATGAAGACAGTGAGACTCTCAAGTAATTAAAATGTCAGGCAAAACACCGAGCCTGTCTTGTCACTGCGGCTCAGGGTGGTGTTTCTTATATTGATGAACCCAGATGTCTTCATTGAACTTTCTCTCCTAAATGAGAAACCACACAGAGAAAGTACTAGCCACTATCAACAAATCTTTTTTTTTCTTTTTTTTTCCCACTGAGCTCACCTGAGATTTGAATATGTCCCACGAGAGACAAAGGATGTTCACGAACGATGGACAGATGTTCCCGTATAATGTATTTTAATCATCCTCATAATTCATGTGAAGTTTCCTCATGGGAATGATAAAGTGTGTGCCCGATTCCCTCTGCCCTTCCTGTCACTTTTTGTCTAATTTCTGAAAAAGCTGTGGATGAAGACGCTGAAAAGCCAGAGGTAATACCACCCCCCCCCCCCCGTCTCTCTCCACACAAAAAGGACTCCCTCCTAGCCCATATGGCCATCTATCTCTGTCTGATTTCTTTGTCCATTTCTCCTTTCTCCTTTGTTCTCTCTCGTCTCCTGAGAGAATGGGAAACCCAGTCTTAGGCACTGTGGCACCAAATTATCTGGCCTGTGTCGTGCTTCCCTTCCGGGAAGCGGGAAGATCGATGACCCACACCGTCGCTCGCTCCTCGTGTCGAACCGCAGGAGAACAAGCATAACTGAGTTTCCGGTTCGTCGTCCGCTGTTCTGTTATCTGTCAAACTCACGAGACAGCTATGACAGCCTTCTCACGGCCAAAACCCAAGCTTTACTTTGATGTACTGCAGTGGAGCTCTTTCTGCTCAGATGGCTTTTCAACAGCTTTGACCATTTGCAAGGGCAACAAGGCATTCCCTACAGTTTAACCAGACATCAGAAATGGACTGGGGTCTTGAATTAATCATTAATTCCAACCCTCTGCCCTTCAAATGGCCCTCTGGGTCTACTGTATGGTCAGGGTAAGCTTAGCTACACAGGCAGGTCATTGTATTAGTGACAGGTGAACGAGATTCTTGTTTACTCAGACGAAAAAACAGCCAATGCCTGACAGCCCTCACCCCTCCTCCACCATCTGGAATCCAACCCTCAAAGTCACTGTTGGAGTGTCCTTTGGTTTACCACAGAGACCAGACACTCGGGGTCTGAGCACCCTATGGTTAACTCTGCCAAAGTCAGCATTATATTCATCTACAAGCTATGTGTCGACCAACTGCACCCATTTGCGAAGTAAGAGAGAGCGTGATGTTTTCACCAATGGTGGATACAACCTCACACAGTAGGCTATGGAACAGATGTGTTGAAAATAAAAATCGCCAACATGGCAAGGCTTTGTTGTTATCTTTTTTTTTTTTTCTTTTCATTTCGGGGCTGGAGGAGGGCATTGCATCCTCAAGTGTATTAGCATGACAGATGAGTATGGTCTTTCTGCAGGCTTGCTGTCTTTGGTTTTCACAGATGGCTAATGTATTTACAAGTTCTAAACTCCACTTCCCAAAGACGAAATAAAAACGCAAAGTCACCGAAAAAGTTCTGACTCCCATGAAAATGTTTGTCTCCCATAAAACGAAATCCTGTCTCTCCCCAGTTGCCACACACACACAATATTTGGATTATTGACACCACAAGTAAGGTGAAAAGTTGCTACTTTCTCCAGGTATCATCGGAGGTGTCAGCATATTTCTACTTGTCAGGTCTTGCCTGTAAAATTTCACAGAATTGATTTGTCTCCACCCCCCCCCCCCCGCTTTTTTTTTCTTTTTTGGAGGAGACCAGCACATCCAGGATTTTACCTGCAGTCCTAAGGATTTTTATCATTTTGTGGGATCTTATTACCCTGCAGATTTGCGGTGCAGCCCCTGGCTGACCTTTTGTGCGCAAATGGAGCTTATGTGTCCGTGATGAATTACACCTGACTAACAGGACGTGAAAGATCGTCCTGTGTCGTACAGCTTCGTGACTGAGAATGGATGTAATCTGTTAGAGCCAAAGATGGTCTAATTTTTAAAGCTGTTTACTGGAGATGCAGAATGGTCTTATAGTGCTCAATTCCAAAAAAAAAAAAAAAGCTTTTGTAGTTGTACTTTTCATGCTTAATTGAATGTCGGAATTTCTGTGGTCCAATAGTTTGGTGACCGGGATGAGATAGTCCTGTTTGTGCCGTGACAGCCTTGATGTGGTGGTCATGGCGATCGATTGGTTCCTGTCAAGCGGCGTTACCACCTTAGTGACAATGACACTCTATCATTTTGAGAACAGTTGTGGTGTGTGGTAGATCCTGCTCTGTTACAATTCAGAGAACCACACATTGTGTTCCCACCAGTACTCTAAACTCATATCACCGGTCCCTGTGGTCTCTGTAGCCCAAACAGACAAAGACATTTTGTTAAAGGGCCTTACTTTTAGATCGACAGCTGTTAAATCACATTAGCCAAGTATTTTTGACACATTCTTACATATTCATCTGATCATCAACAAAATATTCCTATACTGACAGTGCCTTTCAGTTCAGATGGAGCTGTTTAATATCTTGCTCATGAGGCAGGATCTGCTGGCTCGTGGAGAATTTGCATGTTTTCTGTAAGGTAAGTCAGGCAGCAGTGTCTGCACTCAGGATACCTGCTCCTGTGAGGCCATTTAGTTCACATCTGCTTCAGGGCAGAGAGGCCACACAGAGTCTAGGAGAAAGAGACTGGATTAACACACACACACACGCACACACACACACACACACGCACACACACACACACACAGATTCCTTCCTTTAATTCAGTCCATCCCTTACCTTTCCCTAAGCTAATGGCTTTGATCACATCGCATCCCGTCTCTTATCGACTTGTGGGCGATGGCCAGCCCATTTCTTTTCCCCATTGGTCGTCTGAGAGGGGGCCACTCTGCTGTCTTAGTGGGAACTCATTACACCAGCTCTCCTCTTTCTGCTCATGCGGCACTTTTAACGATAAGGAATAGCTGGGCACTAGGAGTGTGAGTTCTCTGTTGGGAGGGACCTTTTCTCTTTCTCTCTCTCTCTCTCTCTCTCTCTCTGTGCTGTGCTGTGCTGTGCTGGGTGTAACCTGATTACCTCGCCTTAGAAAAAGGCAATTCATTCTCATCGGAGATCTTCCATTCTCTGTGTCCTAGATCTAAGTAGCTCTGATCTTTCTTCCTCTCTCTCTCTCTCTCTCTCTTTCTCTGTCGAACACAGTATGGGGCCTTACTTCCTTTGTGGTGTTTCTCTGAGCCCAAATTACTTGCAAGGGTAGAATATTAAAGGGTGAGCTGCATGAAAGTACATGGTTTACCAAGTGATGAGTAGTTGAGTAGTTTCATGGTCTTAAATAATCAGTGCTTAGCAAAGAATTGGTTTTAATTGTGGTCTTTTAGCTCTTCTTTTTCTGTAGCATGTTAGCTGTTCTGCTCATCTCCACCCCATTCACTTCTCACTTCCCACATGAAACAAAACACTTTAAAACCATCCTTTAGTCCTAGCTAGCTAAACATAGCAAACAAAACTATTATTAAAATAGGCTCTATTTTAATTGATAACTGCTCTGATGCATTGGGAACTTTTAAACTTGATTTAAACTCTTGATTTGTTACTAATTCTCTAATTCGGCTAATTCTTGACTGAGAGATAGATTCCACCATTAAAGTCTTGTAAAATTAGCTGCTCAGTCTTCCAGTCTGACTGCGCTGGATGCACATCACTGCCACAGTGTCAGGCATTCGATGCAATCAACATTATTTAGTATTCTGCATCTGGCCAGCTGCAGTCATTTACTGTATCATGACAGGTTTAGATGGTCCGTTTGGTTCTGGCAGAAGACGCTATCACTGGATTACAAAAAAAAAAAAAATACAACCCCATCAATTCATTCTATGGTCCCAGTCTGGGAACAGGTTTCCTTTGCCTTCTGTTCAAATCTGTGTGTGATGTTATTTGGAATACTAATACAATGAGCTTAAACTGTGTAAGCTTGTTCCATCAAAGTTAGGTTGTACGTTTTGACTTTTTTCTTTTTTTTAGTACTTGTATCATCCATTCAACTTGATGAATATTTTGATGGACTTGTTAGGATTCCTTTTATTCCTTTTATGTGTATACCAGTACAGTTCTGAAGAAACACTCCTCACATACAAAAGATTCTTTTGGCTTTTTCTGTAGTTCAGGTGTCCTCAGATGGTGCTTTGCACAGGTCAGATACACATGGAACCTTCGATCACTGCAGAGGTGCAACCAGGATCATCTTTCAATGTACCAGGTGCAAAGCCTGGCTCTGCACACTCCACTGGGCATATATGTGTGCGCGCGTGTGTGTGTGAATGTGTATGTGTATGTGTGCATGTGCTGGGATGTGTGAGGTTTGAGGCAAACAGGAAGAGGGAGAGATAGAGAGAGAGAGAGAAAGAGAGAGAGAGAAAATAAAGGTGAGAGAATCGCTTAAACCATCCTTTTTTCCCCCCTGATGGTGGTGTCGGGGGCCCCTTTACATTGAGTGACTTTGTACAATTAAAGATTATGAGAACAGCATCAGTCAGGCCGGGTCAGGGGAATAGGGTGTTTTATGCTGGCATCAGCATCCCCATGTCCACCCCCCCCCCCCCCCCCCCCCCATCCCTCTGTCAAATCCTGCCCCACAATCCTTAATGACTGATGAGACTGCCTGGCACTGGAGTTTATTGTCTAGACCGGCCAGACATGCCAATGAAGCTCAGAGTATTATTGCTTTTTAATGGAAAATCAAGTTTAGACATCTATGCATCTTAAGTTGTCTCGTTATTTTAAAGCAAGTTAAGCAGACAAAGGCAATGTTTTACAGCATCAGAGAGTACAAGATACAGAATTCTGATATAGAATTTTGTCATATTGGCTAAATAATAATAATAATAATAATAATAATAATAATAATAATAATAAACGCCGCCACCACCAGCAAAAACAACAAAAAAACTTGGCTGTTGCTGCTCTGACCTTTTACCATCTTGAAAATGAGTGAAATGACTGGTTTGTCATTTCTGACAGTCTGTGGTACGCTAAGAGCTCGGATTGAATGCAATTTACCCAGATCACAGAGTGGTGGTTTTGAGGAGGTTTTTTTTTGAGGCTGCAGCGCAGAGCGGGATCCAAGTGATTAAGTAAACGCTTTTAAAACCCATCAGCCCGAGCGGCAAAAACCAGACGCTAATAGTTTAGCACAATAACTGCACGCTGGCATTCTCGTCGCACTCACTAGCTGCCAACTGTGCCTCAGAAAAAAGAAATAAAGAAATAAAGAAAGAAATAAAAATAGGGCTTATTCGTGCCATGCAGAAAACTATTCTCTCATTTAAAAGTGTCAAATTACAGGTTAGCGAAACGCCAAGAGCTGTCAGTGTTGTTTCACGTCGGAGTAAACAATGTTTTAATTCTACGTCTGCAAATCAGACAAAGACGGAATTTCTGCTGTTTATACTGATTAAGGTGATTAAATGTTTCATGCTTCCATTTAAAAGGCACACAGTGCATCCTTGGTAATCTAGTTTGATTAGATGGAGTTTGTAAAGTTCACTGGGGTTTTTTTTTTTTGTCCCCTCCAATGCAATTACATCGGCTGTTCGTTCTGAAGCTAAAAATTGTATTCTTTGTTTCCCTGTCAACAGTGCATTATTGTTGACATTTAAGTAATGGAGTGAGTGTGTGCAGTCTGGCCTTGCGTTTTTGGTCTTTTAAGAGCAGGGAATTCCTGTCACAGGTCATTTTTCTAGGGTTACATTGTGTTACTGAAAGCTTGCAAACACTACTAGGGAAACAGAAGAATATTATTTTTATGCTTTTAGTGTGGATCACATGGTGATCCTAGTTATTAAAGCTTTACAGAAAAGATCTACGTAATCTTGATAATCTCTGATCCACTCAGTAAAAAGCACGCTTGGACATTTTTCTCTGATGATTCAGACCCTCGTTGGAAAAAGCTTTCCATTAATGAATCTGCTCAAAGATTTCATTCCACTGGGTGAAAGCTTCCATGGAAAGGTACGGAAATAGAAGAGTGTCTGAAAAAGAATCTTAATGGTTTCATTTGAGGCTGCGCTCAATGGTACGGGGAAAAAACCCTAAATTGTAAACGTTCTCAATGAGATATTTCGTTAATTCCTCAAAACGATATTCGATCAGTAAATCAGCCAGAGGAATTAATGTAGACGTTTCTAGAAAGCTCCATGAATTTAATCACTGTGAATATCAAGAAAGTCAGTCCTCAGAATGAAAGAGAAAAATAAATAGTTGTAACCGTGAGTCATTCTTCTGCTTCTTGTTCAGCACAGGCATGTCCATGAAATCATTTTTTCACAAGACAGGAGTGAATTCTTCTCTTTCCTTTGTTGGTGCTGTGTCCTGTATTGCCACCCTTGATGTGGATGTGGATACAATGGGCTTGGTCTCATGAGAATAAAGAATAATCTCACATGGTTCTTCTGACAGGAATGAATAGATATGACATTTTCACATTCACAAGTCGTTTAATCTGTTTCCTTTGTCTGTGTGCACATGTGCGTGCATATGTATGTGCGTATTCATGTGCACACACACACACACACGTATGTGTGCGTAACATTAGCTTTTAGTTAAAAATAAAAGTAAATGTATCTGAAATGGTCCTGACCCAACGTGTATCTGATGTCATTGCTTTCAGACAAACAAACATCACAAACAAACAAAAACAAACAAACAAGCAAACAAACAAACTAACTAAAAAACACAATAAGAAAGCCTGAAGCCTATAGCAAAGCAAAAATATTGACTCACCTCAGAAAATAAGTAAGCAAGTAAAAAAAAAAAAGAAAAAGAAAAGAAAAAAAAATTGAAAACAGTGATTGTGGGAATTGTTGTCTGACATTTGGCCATCTCAGGTCAGTGACCACTATCACCAGCAAATTGACCTCAATTCCTTTTTAATCCCTTTTCACACTCCAGACAGACCCGTGCCAGGCCCGTGGTGCTGCACTGTCCATAATAAAAAATCAGCCATGTTGGGAGATGTCACAGTTTGTCAGAGGAAAAAAAAAAAAAAACAAAACCCCCCAAAAAACAAAAAGGTTTTCACCAGCTGGGTGCCTTCCATTCTCAACCTCCCATCCAAGCATCTTGGCTCTGGATCAGCCTGTGCACCGCCACCCTGAAAGCGAATGGCCGGTGCCCTGGTACGGCTGTTTGGTGCCTCACATCTGGAAAGCAGATTAGAGAGGAGAGGGGTCCTTTCAAACGGAGTGCTGTGAGGATCCAGATAGCAGCGTGAGTGCTTTATGGTCTCTGTCTCTCATCAGGACGCCGAGAAAATCACCCAGCCGTGTTTCAGACACACAGCGGTCCATTCACCGGTTATTACCCTCCATCACATGCAATGTGCTACGTATGGATATTGTTTAATTTCTCTCCACTTTCAAGCTTATCGTCTGAGTTTTTTTTTTTCTGCCTAAGCTTCTTGTTTCCCATGGCCTGTATTGAGCAAGACGCATTGACGGCTAAGACACCAACGCCCCCCCCACTCCCCACATCCATCCCCCCCCCCCCCCCGAGTAATTACTCTAATCTATTCAAATGGCCCCTTTGGCTAATACTCATTTGCAATTTTTTGCTTACATATCTGATTATCTGCATTCGGTCTCGTGCTTTGTAAATGCCTCAGGTTATTGATGAGGCAGAGGGTTTACAAGGCCTTTTAATGGAAGCACTTAGTAAACTCGGTCTATTCTGGTCTTTCCTCTGTTACTAAAGATAGCCAGTGTGATCAGTGAGCCCCTCCTTTGCCAGAAACCTGTGAAAATATTCGGATTTGCTTCAGCTTTGATCGATACCGTGTTTTGTCGCCGGGGGCCTCGGAATAAGGATACGCGATACCCATTCGGGGCCTCAGAGGCTCGGATTCAAAGGCATTCCCCCTCTTTCCCAGATTTGGAGTTGCTGCTGCTGGCTTGCGTCCAGGCATTGATCTACAGGTGTGAGGTTACCAAATGGCTTTCAGGTGCGCGGCAGATAATTCTGGGCCTGCGTGTCCACAGGGATGAAAGAGAACAGCGTTCGTTCACCACCCTCTTTCTCTTCCTCTTTTTATCTTCCTTTCTCCCTTCGTCTCCTCCACTCCGTCAAATCCCGAGCTCTCGACAACAGCCCTTTACTTTATATTACCGTGTTCATCAGAATGCCATTGTTCTAACTGAAAAGGAGGGGAGGAAAAAAAATTGGTGCTTCATGGCAATCAGTCTTCACAGAGGATGGGGCGTAAATTTTGAAGGGCAAAAAGTGTGGATGAAGGATGGTCAGAGCCGGAGATTCAAGGCTTTACTCAAACTCCAGAGCTCTTCTTTTCTTTTTTTCTTTTTTTGGGGGGGGTCGGGGGGGGGGGGGGGGGGGCGGCAGGGTGCTTCACTCTCTCCCTGTCCATGCAAATGTCAGACTATCTGCACGCTAATCACCCAGGGTCTCTGTGAGGGGCTCATCACCATGCGCCCTTTGCTCTGAGTTTTCCGTACACCCTGCCTTGAAGGATAACTCTTCATTCAAGATGAGTGAGTACCATAGTCCTGATTGCGCACAAAGTTCTCAGAGAAAAAAAAGAGAGAGAGAGAGACACAGAGAGAGAGAGAGAGAGAGAGAGAGAGAGAGAGAGAGACTTCTAATCACACCATACATTCTCATTCTGGAAATGAAGCTACAAAACTTAAGAGAGAACGGATGCTTCCTCACAACCAAAATTTTAAGATGTTTACTCAGCAAGTCATTCAGACACACACACACACACACTGCATACCCTTCCTGAAAACCATTGAAACATCAGTATTATTGTATCAGTTTACCCCAGTTTGTGACAGGATTATTTACAGAGCTGGATTGTATCCAGAGACCAGAACAATGGGGAACTTAAGGATGCAGTATTGTCTGCCATTTACTCTGATCTTCACAAAAACAAAATCTTTGGAAGTTTTCACAAACACATGCACACACACACACACACACATATGCACACATACACACACACACACACGTTTCTATTGACATCCTAGCGGGGACTTCCCATTGACTCCCATTATCCTGTAACTAAAGCATACTGACCTATCCCTAACCTTAACCAAAGAAATGTTTTGACACCTTTTGTTTTATCAATAACAACAATATAGTTTAGATAGACGTTCTCCTAGTGGGCATCAGCATCTTGGTCCCCACCAGGCACTTTTGTCAGATTATGCTATTTTACTGGGGACTTTTGGTCCCCAGAAAGATACCAATACATGGTGTACACACACACACACACACACACACACACACACAACTAACCTTTATTATTAAAATAATAATAATAATGATAATAATAGTAATAATAATAATAATAATGAAAGCAACATAGCAATTCTGCATGGAGAGAGTTTAGCTGAAAAAAGCAAGAATATTTGTTTCCTGTGTTTTAGAGCTGCATAACCCAAACTCTTAATTGCTAACTAATGGCTGTTTACGCCCGTAATCCCAAAACATCCCATCAGGAGGATCAGAAGCTATAGCACGAGGGGGATTTGGAGAGGATTAATAAATAACACACTGGGCTGCTCTTGTTTTGCTATTAATATATCCAGTGCTCCCTGACAACAGGGCTACAGCTCAGGGTTAAGGTCAGGACTGACTTTTTCCACCGCCGATTCCCTAACAACTGAAGTGAGGGATATCTGTGCCGCGGGATACAAGATAATTGACAGGACGAGTTCACCGGGGCTTTGGCAGGCAGGTTTCAAAAAATGACGAGTCAAAATCATTGCAATAACACATCTGTGTGATATTGTTTTGCCTCCCCCCCCCCCCCCTTTTTACCAAGACAAACGAAGAATTTGGCTGTTCTGGACGTCGTCAGTTAAATATAGTGTTACTAATATAATCAGTCACGAATGTAAATGCCAAACGATATCTGGTTTGCGATCAACACTGTGAAGGATTGGGATCTGTAAATGTCACTTGAAATTCCTGAGGTAGATCTTTGTTTTGGCAGCTTTATAGGCAATATTTCATTTCTCTTCACTGAGTTGAGAGAATTTTCTTTGACCTTTTCACTGAGCTACTTCACAGCTAGTTTACTTTTCTATGAAAAATGATTGAGTGTTGGTGCTTAGGTCCCTTTCGAGCATCTGTTTTACTGATACAAAGCCTCTATTTGATGACAAAGAACTCGCCAGACCTGCGTTGTCTTCATCCTAAAAGTAATCACGTTGTAAAAGCCAAACTTTTCGTGTAGATGCCTTCACATGTTTTAAAAACAGAAGGATGCAGAGATTTGGAGTCAGATATAAACCACAGGAAGGTGTTTTTTTTTTCTTCTAGCTGTGCTCGTTTGATTTTTTAAACTTTAGACTAAATCAAATCCGGGAGCTTTATTGTATGTTTGGGTCCATTTTGTCAGGCTCATTAATCATTTTAAAGCACATTGATAGGCAGACTAATACTGTGTGAGAACAAGTCAATCAACTCTACAAATAAAGTTTTGACAACCCCTGATTACCGTCATTAGTCCAATCATTACGAGCCAGAGAAAATGTCAAAATAAATCACTCACAGCCGGTCATATAACTTCCATACAAATTACCCTCAAGAAAACCAATCTTTGCTTAACTTCAAATTTTTGCTTTACCCTTGTCAAAGCACAATTCATAAAAACAAACAAAATTAGCGCGATACCCATAATGAGGGTGCGTGCGACAGCTTTGGGTGAAACAACTAAAAAACTGGGAGTAAACGAGGAAACACAGGGTTTACTGAAAGAAGTTGCTGGTTCACAGAGGTGGTCCAAATGTAATAACCATCCTATCGGGCTTAAGATCAAGTTTAAAAACATTGGGCTGCTGCAGACATTCATCATTTTTATTAGTGTTGCTGTAGAGGGCCAGTAGTTTGGAAGGAGTTTCAGCGACGAGAGTTGTTCAGTTTGATGTTTAACAAGAGCCAGTCGCCAAAGTGATGTTGGTTTGGAGGTCTGAGGGAGAAACATTACCCCGTGGGGTGCATTTTCCTGGCCTTGCACATGTCCACTCAAGGTTAATGCCAATAAATACAAACTGAGTGACCTTATGGTGAAGCTTGTCTTTCCCGCTGAGACTGATCTTTTCCAGGATGAGAGTGCCACTGTCCACAGGGCTTGCATGGCCCCTGAATGATTTGGTGAACATGAAAACAAAAATAAATAAACCTCATGCCATGGCCATATCAGTCACCAGATCTCAATCCAAAGTGAGAACTAATGGGAAGTGCTGGAACTGTACCTCAGATATAGTTCTATGCCACTGACGAAACACCAAATGATGGAACTTCTCATGGGAAATTTGTGAATGCATTCCTAAAAACAGAGCTCAAGGGACTTCCAGAACCTATGCCAAGGTGCAATGAAGCTGTTCCAGCAGGTTCCGTCTGTCCAACACCCTATAAAAACACCTCCGATTGGTGTTTCCATTACTTTTGCAGGCAACTATATATAGGTGATGCGGTTCATAAACACAGGAAAAAAGAACTTGCAGGTAAAGATTTATAGGTGTGTCTGTGTTAATTTGCTGACAGTGTCTACTCTGAGGATAAATGGACTTGGCTGGGAGAAACAGGCTGTTTCAGCAGCCGGGGTGGGGGGGGAGGCCCAGAGGGACTTGCACATTCTAGAGCAGGGCACCCAGCTACCTGAGAGAGCCATGCGGGGACTACGGCTGGTCTCAGCCCCTTTACCACGGCCACCATCTGCAGGGTGAGGGTGGGTCAGACCGACACACAAACACACACGCACAGTCACACGTACACACACACACACACACACACACACACGGACGCACACACGCACACAACCAGACATGTGCGCGCGCACACACACACACACACACACACACACACACACACTCACTGTGCTCCAGCTGGCGTGCACTCTTCCTACTTGTAGGCTTTAGAGCAACTTGTGTGCTCCTTGTTTTATGATTTATGAAGCTTTAAAGAAAAGAAATTGAGATAAACAATAAATAACAAGGCAAACAAGTAGGTTCTTTGAGGTTCTTTGTTATCTAGTCCACAGAATAAACATCAGAGTAAGACGACACCTGCAGAGTTGTCATATTATCTGGTTTGATAAAGAATAGTCTTCAAAGGGTGATAATGAAAAGATGATTTTTTAAATCAGCTGTCAAACTGCACTTTGGTGAGAAAAGATCTAAATGATTCAGTCTCACAGTGTCAATCCACCTTTCTAAAAATGGAGCATACACAAATAATAAACAATTGATTAGTCATTTGTCTTTATCAATTCACCAATATCATGTTGCCCTCAAAATCATTGCTCTCTCTCTCTCTCTCTCTCTCTCTCTCCCTCCCACTATCTTACACACGTGCACGCACACACACACACACACACACACACACACACACACACGCACGCACACACAACTGTCTTACAGGGGCATGTGCACTCACACACTCTAAATGTTCAAATGATCGATTTCCTTCAGTTAGTAAGCCCTGACATGGATCTCCTCACTTTAAGACTGGAGGAGATTAATGCATTAGACCAAACTGAGAGATGGACCATCTCAGCAGACCGAAATAGAATCACACGCTGACGTCTGCTGTGCCTAAAAACATACGTTTGTCATGCCCTCCATAGCACCTTCATTTGTTTTCTCTTTCTGTCCCTTCAAAGAATTCAGCCTTGCTAAACAAAGTACAGTAATCTCGTTTACCTCTGCATTTGACTCAGTGAGAAAAGGTGTGAGAGACTAGAGATGAATGAGTGAAAGCCTCATGGAAAACAGTTACCTTAATTATATTTCAAGGCTCCTTGTGCACTATGGAAGCCTACATTCTTACGATACTCATCTCTCTCTCTCTCTCTCTCTCTCGCTCTCTCTCTCTCTCTCTCTCTCTCTCTCTCATTGTTACCATCAGTTCCCATCTTTCTTTCTCCCTCTCTCTTACTCTCTTTCTCTCTCTCTGTTTCTTTCACTCCTACAAATCTCACCTCTGAGTCACACCTATTCCTCCCCCATTCTACTTTTCATCACCTGTTCCTCCTCTGTCACTCACCACCACACTCTCTCTCTCTCTCTTTCTCTCTCTCGTTCTCTCTCTCTCGTTCTCTCTCTCTCTTTCTCTCTCTCTCTTACTCTGTACGGACTGCGCTTACGATGTTTACCTCCACATCCCTCATTCATGACAGGGCGGGGTAGGAGGAGTGTAAAGGAGGAGAGCTGATGCCCTTTGACCCCTGCTGGAGCACATGACTGTGGCCTCCTCTTGCTCCTCCAAGGGGAATATTCATCATTCAGTCACCACCTGATCTCTCAGAGTGCCCAGGCAGCCAGCAGTAGCAGATGGGCTTTGGCAAAGGGTCCGTGGTACAGCTGGGTTTGGGGGCAGTTTCCCAGCCTGGTCACCTTCCCCTCAGACAAAGATTTTGCTACTGTACCCTTGAACGAAAACTACCCCCCCCCCTATTTATTTCCCCTGCAGAGCTACCCCCACTGCCCCACCCTCTGAGTCTCATTCGCTGTTGATCGCTGTACCGTACACTACGGCTTTATTTAAAACCCATTAACAGCTGGTACATAAAACATTCGCTTTGTGCTTTTTTTTTTTTTTTTAATGAAAGTCTTCAAATAATCCTAAAATCCTACAAAAAAAAAAAAAAAAAAAAGAGGTCAATTTAACAAACACACACAGCGACCCTTCTCAGTGATAGGCAAATAACAAGCGAGATGGGGTCCAGGCCACCACGTAATGAGACGTAGTAATCTATGTTGCTGTGTTTCCAGATGGATGGCGTTTATGCTTTGGAATGCGGGATTTAAAGGGCATGGCATTACTGCTGGGGAAGTGTTTCTGACGGACGTGCTGTAATTCGGCCTAAGCAGCGAGTATGCTTTTTAGTGCTTCAGAACGTTTCATTCAACATCTGTGCCTGTTCTCCGCCTTGTTCAGTGCTCCAGACGAACTACTGTTTTGCTTGGAATTATGAAATTCAAGTGTATTCTTCTCATCCACTTCCAAAAACATTGTTTTTTTAGGTTTTTTTTTTTCTAAGGTTTCATTACAGTTCAATCAATGTCAACAACAGCAGTGTAGTTTTTGTGTTATTGTCCACAGATCTCTCTGTGGTAATTATCTGGGTCATTTCGAGCCCCTCTCAGAGAGCTGCGCCTTTTTCCAATCCAAACATTGCATAAAAGCGTTTGGAGACAAATTATTCATTTGTGTCACAACTAAAGCCCTTAAAAATTAATTTGCGCAATTATTGAAGCCTCTTTTTGTTTTTGTTCAGATCTCAGCTGAATTCATTTGAATATGACCAGCCTCAGTTAATTAATAGGGGGGGGGGGGGGCGCGAGAGAGAGAAAGAGGAAGAGAGAGAGAAAAAGAAAGCAAATGAGAGAGAAAGAGTGAGAGAAAGAAAGAGCGAGAGAGAAAAAAGAGGGAGAGAGAGATTGGGGTTACCATTGTCTTTAGTGATGAGATTTAGAAAAGAAGAGTTTTCTTTTCATATTTTTTCGTCCATTTTCTTGACCTTCTTTTAGCTAAATGGCCATTCAGAAATGGCACAATTGGGTTTAGCCAAGTGGCACAGACGTAAAGGAACCTCCCGACAGGAGAGATAACAGTCATTTCAAATCAGATTCGGGGGATAGGACAGACCATTGTTTAAAGCTTTAAATACTAGATTTAAGTTCAGGGGATCTTAGGGCTTAGTGCAAAATTGTTACACAGAGCTCTCCATTTCAATTGCCAACACCTGTGTCTGTGATCTCTCTGGCTAAAGATGGTACAATAAGATGTTGCAGTACTGTAGTTATAGACTAAACCAGTCATTCTTAACAACAACCATGGAGGCCCATCCAGATGCCTAATGTTTGGTTTACCAACACACCCAACTCAATTTCAAAAGAACAAAAATATTTTAAATAAAGGAACAAAAGGTGTTGTCCTTTCAGTTTTGGATTCAGTTTTTGTGAATCTCCAAGATTCTTCCGGTGCTAAGAATCACTAGACTGAGCCACGCACAGAATGAGTGTTACTGTGTGAATGAGGCCAATTTCCCCCTAAAGCAGATCAGCAGAGCTAGATTATTTCAGTTTGCATATTCATCTACCTCCTCATCTCCATCTCCAGAGCCAGTAAACATTCCAGGAGAAAAAAAAAAAAAAAAACAAACTCCCTGCTGGAGACAGCTTTGCATGAGCAGTGCATGTTATGTGGAGCATGTGACCTCGCTATCAGTGGGGCTCTAAAAGACTGACGAGCTAACACACAAAGGAGATGGTGTCTGGCCTAGTTCTCAGAGAGAGTTAATGTTTCAGGCTCACAGGGACCCTGTACAGATGGAAAAAACAAACCTTGTTGCACATTACCACAACCCCCCCCCCCCCCCCAACAAAGGCACCTGCCCAATAAGGCATCTGCTGTGAGCACGCCAAGTCTTCACACAGTCACTCTACAGCAAACCACATCTGATAGGAGGTAAACTTAGGTATGAAGAAGTTGAGTGAAGGATTTCCAGTTCCAATTGGAAACCCATTGGTTCCCATTGGAATTTAGAAGACATCCTGTCTTTTTTGGAGGACTAATCGAATCATAAATTGAGGTCTGTTTAGTGATTTTGTAGAAGACAAACAGACAATAGTTTTGTTTTTGCTGAAAGTGATATCAAGATAAGTATCATTTTGGAGAACCATGAGGGACTGTTGGCTTCATTTACCTTGATACTGTCTCTCAGAGGAACAAAAGCCTTTGACAGGTGCAATCAGAATTAGGACACAGAAATCTGACAATAATAGCCAACTACTTGCTGCTATCAGATGTTTTTGAGTGATAATTTGTATAGGGTGATTTTTCATATTCCAATTGCCTTTGCATAGCTGTATGATTTTAATAGACCAGGCAGTTGAAAATATGAAAAATAAAAGCACTGAGTACTATTTATCAGTGGATGAAAAACCATTATAAAAAAAAAAAGAAAGCTCTTTATCGTTTAAAGCTGAACACAGAGAAATTGAATCATACACAGGGATGCTTTGTACCTTGAAACACCGCTGTTCTTGAAACATCCCTGTTCTTCAGAATTAGGTCAACAGGTCTGCTTTCTTCCTCCACACAGAAGAGATTTGATGAATGAGTGATTTCTGAAGAAAAATCTCTTTCATTTCATAATTTGGTCTCAGTCACAGGCACTGTTTGATTTTTTTGTTTAAATATAACAGATTATTCACGGGGGAGGGGGGGGGGGGGGGGGGGGGGCGGGAAACAACACATGTTGTTTTCAACCTCTGTGAGAAAGTCTTGGGCTCCATTCTTCACTGTCATTGGAAAGAACAATGGGAAAATTGGTCCCTTTGGTAATGTCTGGGATTGCAGTGCACACTTAAACAATTACACTGGTGTTATACACTCCATCTGTGAAGAAATACCTGACACACTTTCAACTCAGCACAATGTCTTTGTGCTCCCTGGTATTCCATGGTTATATGGAGAGGACACCGTAGAGAACTGTGGTATTTCACAGCATAATAACATCTGCCCTTCAGCTCTTCAGTTAGTGAAAAATCAACGACAATTTAACCTGATCCCTTCACAAGGGGATATCTGCATGGAACTGCACACGCTAAGATGTGTGCCGGATTATATTGATAATCAGATACCAGAGTACATGATCACGGAGCCTAAGACCACTCATTAGAACAGGGATTAACTACATCTGTTGATGAATATTGAGAGATTAGAGAATACCGCGCTGTGTATGAGATCATCAAATGTGCCTTTAATGACTCACCTTCACCCACTCAAAGTCCTTCTAAATTTTAGCTCCAAATGTACTCAAAGATGATATTTAATTATATATATATATATATATATACACACACACACACACATGCATACATAATTTATATTTAAGAAATCTTATCGCCAACAGATACTGCTTTCACGCGTTAGGTTAGCTTCCACAGTGGATGAGCCGCTTAAAGGATGAGATGCCTAATGGGTTTTTTTTTCTTTTAAACAAGACAACCCAAGTGTGTTTAACTCTCCATATCTGAATACGTCACTAAAATCTTATATCACTGCTACTATGGTACCAAATAAACAAACATCTTTGCTGGCATTCTGGAAAGCACTCATATTTCATTTAAATAAAGAAATAATACATTAAAATATATCTTACGTATAATAAATTCATCAGACTTTTTCCTCTCTGTGTTCTTACATAACAACTGGTGTTAACATCTCATATTAGAATCATTATTTATTGAAGGTCTCCAGAGACCTGGCTTGTTCTGAAAGAGGCAAAAACTCCGAACAGGCAGATAGGGGAAATAAGCCATCGTGCTCCTCTAGGACACCATGAACTCTGTCACTTTTTTTTTTTTCACGCTGCTCAGCTTTGCTCCTCCTTATTATTTTCCCCCAGGAGTACTTCCTGTTGATTGTTTTTCTCGCCGGCCTTGAGTTTTTGTCCTCTTAGATAAGTGGCTTTGGGAGAGGTGACACACTCATCCAAATCAGTTCACTCAGGTAGAAACGAAAGAGAGAGAGAGAGAGAGAGAGTGAGAGGGACAGAGAGAGAGAGAGAGAGAGAGAGAGAAAGAAAGAGAGAGTGGGAGAGAGAAAGATACAGGGAGTGAGAGGAACCGAGAGAGAGAGAGAGAGAAAGAGAGAGAGAGAGAGAGAAAGAGAGAGTGAAAAGAAAGAGGAAGAAAGAAAGAAACTAAGAAAGAGAAAGAAGAGGAAAGGAGAGGAAAGGAAAGGAAAGGAAAAGAAAGAAATCCCCTCATTTCACTGCCATATTTATTTAAAAATTGAATATAAGATTTTTTTTTAATGGTGAGTCAGCTATTTTGTACATCCTCATTGAGATGTAAATTCAGATGAGATTGAATCTTTATCAGCATACAATCCCCAGTGTAGGCTCTAAATGTGGCAAGAGATACACTTCCTGGCAGGTTTGTAGAGCCTGAGTGTGACAGATGGTTTGTTAATTTTGTGTGTGTGTGTGTGTGTGTGTGTGTGTGTGTGTGTGTGTGTGTGTGTGTGTGTGTGTGCGTGCGTGCACGCTTGTGTGCATGTGTGTGTGTGTGTGTGTGTGTCCAGAATTGTTATCTATATCTTTTTAAAACACTTGGTTCAGTCATTACATCCTAATATGGCCATGTACCACTGTGTTAATGTTTAGTCTTGGGGAAGGCTCGTAACTGTGCATGGAGGACTGTGTATTTGTTGACAGCTGACCAATGAACAGATTGATTCTTTAATCTCTAAGAATGAGAAGTGACACGTAACTAGATTAGTTGCTTACACTGACAAATTTACAGTGGCATTTTTCTGAGCACTGTTATGATGCAGCCCTAACCACAGAGTGCTTATGATGTTCACACAGCCAAGTACTACAACTATCACAGAACTAAAACTATATTTGGAACCAGTAACACCTCTTAGCCACCAGACAAACAGTCCTAGTAAAGTTTTTTTTTTTCAACACACGATCTTTTAGTAAGTATACCAACTTAAGTTCAGACCATCAACTGAAATCAAGCATCAATGGGGAATTCTAAGGCAAAGCAAGCATAGTAGAGCTGAAATACAGTACAGTATAGTATAGTATAGTATAGTACAGTATCTGCATGCATACATGGCTTTTTGCAACTATGTACTTTACAGAATGCAAGCTCAGAGACATTTAAATCTGTAGCTGAGAATATTTTAGTCTGTTTGACATTTTGACCAAAACAATCTCAGAAATCCATTAGTATTTATTTAAAAAGTATGATTATTCAATAATACTCTGCCTGACGGCAGGTGGTAGGAGTCCAAACAATTAACCTCTCACAGATGGAGCAATCTTTTCTTTCTTTTAAATAAGTTATGGATTCACTTAGAGAAGACTTCAGTTGTAAAGGGCTGCGTCTGTGTTTAAATATTGAAAGCTGAGACACTTGTTTCCTATCTTTTTTTCATATGAAATATGTTCGGCAATCAAAATGAAGCCTTTAACTCACAAATCAATATTTCTAAACAATCTTTATGTCCCTTGAGGTCACTCATGACCTTTGCGTTGTGATTGAAGAGATATTCATGAGTTATGAGAGTTCTGTTGAAAAACAATCAGAAACAGGATACACCATGCTGCCCAACCAATACACATTTCACACCCACATCAAACAAACGTGTGTGGTCCTGTTTTTCACCGAAGCCCTGATGACTTGCTGTTCACTCTCTTGGTGTGAGTCGTTGCACTGTTTCTGCCAGAACTCCATAGCCATGAAAACAGCAGCACTGAGCCGTAGGGCTGTGATGCCTGTCATGCTATGTGAAAAGCAGGATGCATGGAAAATTGCCCCATCGTGACACGGACGAGCGGAAGCGCTACTGCGCTTTCGCTCAGTTTCGGATCCAGGGATATCAAAGGGGAATGTGCAGTTCAGGACTGCTAGAGAGCCCAAAGCCTTTTATTCAGTTATGTTTTTACACAAATGAAATGTTGTGCAGTAGGACAACGATGTGCCCCCCCCCCCCCCCCCCCCCCCACCCCCCCCCCGCCCCAGCCACCAATCGCCATCGCCTTTACAATATCTCTCCATGATCATTTCGTTGCGTAAGAAATGGAGTTTTTTTCCAATCAATAAGAGGCTGCAATACCTTTGCACTTGATAACAGTCATTTCTGACAACAGGCACAGTTTGTTCTTGGTGTTTTGGGTTGGAATTGGCAGACAAATAACTGATGAACCAGGCCTAGCTTATCTGGTTTTATAGACCCTGATCTGTCCAACCAGAATTACACTGAGGCTCTTCCCTTAACACAAGGAACCATGGATGCATCCCCAGCATTAAGTAAGCGGTATCCAGAGAAACGGCTGCTCACAAGAGAGTCTCTCCAGTGGAGCACAGAGGTTGGTTTGATATTCCAGTTAGATCACCAACATCCAAACTAACATCCATTAGGACACTGAACAGGAGCGTAACTATCTAAAGAAACCGGAAAAAGGTCTAAAAATTTGAATTGAAACACCCTCGTTTTGTGCCACAATAACTTAATTCACAGCAGACAGTGCAGGAGGATCTGCACTATCATCAAAACACTAAAATCAAATCTTTCTGTTTCACCAGAATTTTATTCACTCCAAATAAATTGCTGCAAACAAAACCTTACAGGTGTAGCAAAGACATCACAGGACAATATGCAGGCTGATGCACCATATTTGGCCCTGTTTGGGGCTTAGATGAGACATTTTAACCAAACATCTTAGATGTGAACTGACGTGGCCCAGATACTAGGAGACTTTGTGGAACAGTATACAAAATGCTGTATTTGCTCTGTTTGCTGCTGCTAATTAGGGTAAATGGGAAGGATTACTGAGGATGGAGATTCCAGCTAGAATACGGTAAGGCACTCTGTCAATGCCAGGCAGCTTAGTGGAAGCCAGCGATACCAGGCATGAGATAGAGGGAGAGAGATTAATCACTTAGACAAACTGATTCTCTGACCAAATCATAACGGGCAGATTTAAGTGCCCAAAGCCTGTGCTCTTTGTTAGAATACTTCATCCCTGCATATTCTCACTGTCTATACCACAACATAACATTCACCTAACCCCAAGTAACTGGAGCTATTTCTAGAAATAATCATATCGCACATGCTACATGTTTGTTTCAGCCGTTAAGTAATCCTCCTCTTTTACTCGTTGACTTTTTGCTAGAAGGAGTGCAGTTTGAAGATTTGAGAAATTAGCTTTACGGTAGATATTTAAAAAAAAAAAAAAAAAGTTGATATATCCCAATGAGATCTGGTTTTGTGGTATACACCTTTCCTTCTCTGGCTGCTGTCTTTCATTTCAAAATATATTCAATCATTGAAAACGAAAACGTTTATCCAAGCTAGCAAATTTGCTTTCAGCATGCTGAAGAACCTGCGACCTTATATCGCTATGGCAATAGCATTCTTCAGTTCAAATGAGAAAGTCTCCATTATGTCACTAAACGGTCTATCCAAACACAATGCTCTAGTCACGTAAGGTGACTTCATGGTCTCGGCCTTCACACTGCTGAGCTCACACATTTCTAATGGATACAATACAGCAATGCACTTCTTTTATCTCCACATATGGATATTTTCTTTAAACTTAATGAGTTGGAGTATTGATGGAATAACCAAAAAAAAAAAACCCCATCTTCAAACACACATGAGTGCTAATATTGCTATCATTTATAGGGGTAGTTGAGCTGTATACCGTATAATAAAAATGTTAGTTCAGAAACTTGAAATTTCCTCCATTTCACAAGAGGCATTCAGCCACACGCTGACAATCAAAATAGTAATCAGCACACGCTCAGAGGCTCCGGTAAGAAACAAATGATTTCTGTCAAGCTAAGTGTGTGTCTTTTTTTGAGAGCATGACGACTGAGAGCATGGTGAAGGACAGATCAAGAATGAGTGAATGTGTCCTCTTAAATTACCCCTCCAACTGACAGGGAAAATGCGATATCTTATTTTCTCACAACCCCTCACTACTGACTGAAATAAAAGCCTTCTACTTGATCAATGCAGTTATGAGCTGGGTCATCTGAGATGCTTGTAACGTGTCAGATAACCATAATGCAGCAGTGCATGTGAGTCCTCTCAATCCTCAATACATCCACATCCTCTCAGAAATGCATTCTTTCAACACACTCACACACACAGAGAGAGAGAGAGAGAGAGAGAGAGAGAGAGAGAGAGAGAGAGAGAGAGAGAGAGAGAGAGAGAGAGAGAACGTGTGTGTGTGAGAGAGAGAGAGAGAGAAGGAGAGAGAGAGAGAGAGAGAGAGAGAGACAGAGTAGAGTAGGGTTGACTCTCTGTTAACAATTTTCCACATTGCTATATTGATATTTAGAGGTACATTCATCATGCTAACAAAAGCAGACACTGCTATAAAACAAATCGCATTGCTGCTGATTGCACCAACATTTTGACAATTACTCCCTGGCTCAGTATCTTGTGAATCTCAGGATTACCGTAGTGGCCTGTAACATTAAAGAAACTTTGTTTAGACGGAAAACTCAAATGGAATTTACGTGATCAAAACTATAGAAGCGATAGAAATTGTTCCGATGACAGACCTCTCGTCCTACGGAAAGTTGACAAAACCTGCTTTTGTTTTCCTAATCATCGGTTCAAGATGCTGGACACGAAAGTTATCAAATATTTAAGTTGACTCATCAACCTTAGTTCAGCCTTGTCTGCGTCTGCTTTACAGTTATATAACAGCAGACAATGAAAACTGCGCAGTTTTATGTATGTACACTGAATTGAACACATAAAATTTCTCTTTTTATTTCAAGCCAGTTGTGCGTCCATTACGAAGAATGAACCTAGGACCGCAGATAAATACTTATTGTTAAGAGGTACAGAGACAGACAAGGATGTACACTGTGCAGTTTGCATGTAGTCTCACAAATGACGATCACACGTCTTTCTTCAAGGTAAAACATACTCGACACCTTTACTTTAGACAGGCTTGCTTTCGATTATTCTGACTTCACGAGAATACCCGATGAAGATAACAATTATTTAGTTGTACTTAGTCCATCAAGAACAACCTTTAGACTTGTAAGATATATGGAAGTCTGAATAATCAAAATAACGTGAATTCAGCATTTAGTCCCACGCACGCATGAATGTTTTGGCACGCTGCGCTCGAGGCAATGGTGGTTGCCAAGGTTAAACTGCTGCACGCGCGTTGGTGTTTACATGTGGGACCTTGAGTCGTTCAAAAGCGCCCTTACTCGAAACAATAGTTGACAACAGAGTTTCTTCTTTCTTTTTGTTACGTAAGATGGTCGTCTTGGTGAAATGATTTTCATGACTTTATTATGTACTTTAAGAGGGAAGGTACCAAACTGACGAATAGCTGTCTGTAGGATCTATCTGTTCTATATGCTCCGTTTTGCTTAGTAACCCCTTATGTCCATGAACATCCAACAGCTCCCCGACTATTCCAGACCAGGACAAAAATGAAATGAAGCGACACATGACGGTGAAATGTAGAATATATACTTCTATTAAAATTTATTGTCAGCTATTTTACATAGTGATTTCAGATCTTCGTTAAAAAAAATATGTACTTGTCTCAGTATAGCTCATTACGTAGGTGAAACTCGGGTGGAATGATATTAAAAAGCTGGGTCTTACCTGCAAATGCCCCTGGTACATACTGAGCTGAAAGTAAAAGTGCTGTTTTCCAATGCTGGATGTCAGTTAGTTGAACGCTTGAGATATGTCGATCGATTCACTATTGACGTTCATATGTGCAAAGTGTTCTGGAAACTACTGAGCAGATGCTTTCGCTTTTAGCGCAGAAGTGCACTGAAGTCTCTGAGCATCAAGCGGGACAATGGAGCTGTCCTTGTGTCAAGTGCTGAAATCAAGACAACTAGCTGAAAGCCGCCGATCCGGTGATTCGCTCGTGAGAGGAGACGCGAGCGCAGGCAAAAATGAAAGAGAGTGCCTTAAAAGCTCTGCGCTGCTGCTTCGAGCCTCTGGATGCGCTAGCGTGTCTGGGCAACAACTTAATCTCGCATTAAACGCACAACGCGGTCCAAATCATGTCTATGTCGGAGACAGTGACCTCCTGGCCCCTCCTGCAGGTCCTGGCGTAGTTGTTATGACGCTTCGAATCTTCTTCCCCTCCTTTTAACTCACTCCTCACTTCGGGTTGCTGACTCCACTCCCCTAAACCCAGCCCTCCAGAATTAGGCGTCGCTGGAGCCGCCTTCTCCTGCTTTCTCCTCTCTCACGTGCTAGGTCTTCACAAGGAGGCACAATAACACGAATGTAGCGCTGCGAGCGCAAGAAGTTTCGGTGATTACATCTCCCACTTTTACGACAGTCCTGTTATTCAAAACCATCGTGTGAACTAGATCTCCCTTTCAAGTCTCCTTTATAGCCAGTTTCTTCCCTTAAGTCAGAAAAAGCTTAGTTAGTGGAAGGTAGCTAATTTGCCCAGCGTTACATAATACTGCTAGCTTCCTCCACGGTTATTTCAGCGATATAATGAGCTGAATAAAACAAAGAACTAAATAAACCCTCATTAAAATCATGATGTTATCCATTCATCAGTAGATGAAAAGAGTAACCTATTTAAATTCTTATAACTTTGATACGGACCTTGAACAAACAAGGCATTCATATCAGGTTATTATAAAACACTGGTAATACTGATATGATTAATAGTTTATATATATATATATATATATATACATATATATATACACATATATATGACTGTCATTTTGAAAGTTGTCAGATAATCAGATCTGTCAGGCTAGCTTTAATCCACCAAACCCTCCCAACCCTCTATCCAGAAAGTTGTCTTTCCAAAAAAAAAATAAAAAATTATATATATATATATATATATATATATATATATATACAGTATGTAGACATCAACATCATGCAGCTTCATGTGGTCTGTATATAGTCTGTGTATGATGTGATATCTATACCACATTACATGTGTACTCATGATTTACATAAACAGAGAGAGAAACACACTCTCATACACAATATATTGGCCACTGTCCATTGTCAGATGGAACCGTAGGCCAAATCAATATAGAGTGCCGTCTTTACTTTCAAGCCGATCAAGAAATCAATAAATCCTACATGTCAATTATCTGGTGTTGAGTATTGTACAGTTTCTTGGACTCTCAATACCTTCTTTTGATACATAAGATGCTTATGGTGGACAATTACCCAACAAAACTCTGCTGCCTTTGAAAAGCAGAATAGTGCAGGTGCAGCTTTTCGATAGTGATGAAAAAGACCTCATTCTTGTTTTCAAGGTAACACTAATATTCAGCAACACTCAAGCTCTCCTTGATTCTTTCTCAGACCTCTCACATTCCTCTGTCTGCTTTTATTAATGAAGAACAATTACACGTTCACTTTTGACTGGAGTGAATCAGGCACTTACAAACACACTCTGTGGACTTAATGTGTAACCAAGGAGCTGCATGACACTACAAACCATGTTTTTCCAATAGATTTGTCCTCACAAACTGTATGACCAGAGGGTAATTGAAGATAGATCGGTAGAATTTTGTTTCTTCACAAACAGACAAACAAACGGTGGGCTGTAATGGAAAAGGGAAATTTGAAAAAAACAGAAAAACACAAAAACAAAAAAAAAACAAAATGAGAGAAAATCAATTGGGAGAGAAAAAAACCACCGAAACCCCAGCCTGAGCTCCTCCTGACTACTGTAGATGATTAATGCAAATCAGGCCTTTCTGTTGCTTCAGTTAAAATAGTGAAATAATTTCGGCCAGTCTTGGTTACAACTTGTCATTTCAGCTGATGCAAAAATACGTCAGCTCAAGAGAACGAGCTTTATTAAGATGCTCCGAACAGTTACAGTATCAAATGGTAATTACATTCTTTCTTCTTTATGATGTGTTTATGCATTTGCATACGTCATGGCATCAAAAAGCCTGTTTTTTTTTTTTTTTTTGGATGCAGTATTTATCTGGAGGAACCTAGGAGACTATTTTTCTTCATGCAATGTTACAAAGGGAAAAGAACACATCTAATCATTTAAGATTAATCTTGGAATTACGCTGAAATATGCCAGATATGCAGACATCATGGTGGAATTTGGAGATTAGCTCAATAAATATTAATATCTGGGGATATGAATAGATATCTGAGAATATTCTGGAAATCCATCATGTACATAACTGGCCCCACTGTACTCTGCATGTGATAAATCTAACTTTTTTATTAAAAATGCAGAACTCTGTTATAGTTCCCCCTAATGTCTCTCAGATATCTGCATTATTGAACTTTTTCTCTCGGCTTTACATTTCTGAATATTAAAAATAGCACCGCACGTAATGCGACAGATGTGGAACTGAGCCATCATTCAGTCGTAACAAATGTTTCAACACTCTCATATTTATATATTGATACTGTATGCATAAATCAGTTGGTGATTGCTTCACCTCTTAAAAATGCAGATATGCCTCATTTGTAAATCAGACTGTTGATGATGTTTAAGTTATTCACTGTGTCTGTCAATGTAATTCCATCATGATTTTGGAGTGCCTGTGAAGAGAGCGGGTGCAGGCTGGGTTTGGGCGGCCTGCTGTTTAATGATTAGAGGGTGTGATGTCAGAGTCATGGCTCTAGCGCTTGACTGAGTGAGGCTCAGCAACGAGACAAGAGTTTCCAAGCCTGGATGGGAATACTGATGTCACTCAGTGACACTGGATGTGGGCAAACAAACCTTTTAGAGCCAGAATGGAGGTGGAAAGAGCAGCTTGTCCCCTCTGCTGTCATCAGCGTAAATTAGGTTTTGCTGTGCCTCCAGGTAAGACAAACAAACAATGCACCAAATTAGGGTTCTCTTCAGATAAAGATATAAACAGAGGTGCTGGAGCATCATAACAGCCAGCATAATTTATTTCTGCCCCCCCCCCTCCCAAAAAAAAATAATAACACAAAACCCTGGTTGGTCATCTTTGTTGAATTTAGTGTTTCCCGTATATATGAAATATTCTGATGAAAATTCTTAATGAAGGACAAAATATCAACAATATAACCATGGACTGGAAGAATTTTGTTCAAACAAGATTTGTGACTTTTGATATTCTCGTAATTAAATGCGCTTAATTCAAAAGTAAATAGATAAGAAAAAGGTATTTTTTGTACATGCTGAAAATGGCCCTTCTTGTCACTTTGAAATCTTCTGTGCACAAACAAAGAAACAAACAAACAAAAACACACCATCAGACAAAACACTAGATTTTTCATTTTGCGGTGAAAGAAGATCTATTTTGAGGTCCATCTGTAGAAAGTGACAGGACATGATAATGATAGAAAACGAATCAATCGGCCCAAACAAATCAAGCAATGTGATGTGATGATTAGCGTCCATGACAAACTCCACACTCTCAAAGCCTCCATAACCCTCCAGGCCATCACAGAATGGCTCTCGGAATTTTCAAAGGCATTTCTGTTTTCTTCAGTTATGTGAAGTTGAATTGCAGTGATATTGCTCCATGTCTTGCTTTTGATTGCAACAACTGTTGTCTTCTTTTGATTTGACCATGAAGTATCTCTGGATAATTCAGTATGGAGTGGTCGTCTGAGTCTCCACAGCAGGAGTGCAGTGACAGTGCATACATGGTGCAAACTGTCTGTCACAGTCATACATACATATAAAGTAAATTAGGACCGAGAGAGAATATGCCACAATGTCGAAATATAAAATAAGATGAGGGGTTGGTCTCAGTTTGAGTTGGTTTTTTTTTTTTTTTTTTATCAAGAGAAACACACTTTCATGCAAGCATACACCAATTAAAGAAGTTGAGGATTATACCTTAAAAAAAAAAAAAAAGAGACAACAGGAAAATGAATCACTGAGCATTCAAAAAGGACGCTCATTGACACTAAATGATGGACGACGCATTGAAACTAAAGGAAGACTTCAGGAATGCCTCAGGATTTACTTACTCGCTCACTTACTTACGTACTTATTATTTTGTTGAATATCGTCAGGTCATATAGCTGTCTCATATTGTTTGTGTGGGTGGATTTATGGCGCCCTGTTTAATGCGGCCATGAGTTATCTGCAGAGAATGCAAGGTCTTTAAATATTTACAATATTCACTTACATCATCTGCTGTATTATCAAGATCTGTACAGTGCACGTAATTCATAATTAATGTCTCTCCAAAAACATACACAGATGATGGAAAAACCAACACAGCAATGCTCTTCATTTTCTCACCTAAATGCCACCGGCGTAAGGTTGAAGATGAAATAAATCAGGCTAAGTAATGGCTAAACTTGTAGTAATGACAAGCAGTTGGGTATACTGTCATACGCCCTGTCTAAGACTGAATTAAAAATCTTTGCACATTTGCTGGACCCTTTTAACAACAAGTACAACTTCTATTTCGATGTCCTACAGAATGACAAATGTCCTCTTCTCAGTATCTCCATATTCTACGTATGTTGTCGTTTCGTCGCTTGGTCTCGGCCGTTCCCTGGATCTTTCTCAAACTGCCGTCCTTAGTTGACACTGTAGGACTGATGAATGGGGGCCAGTCGGAATTAAAAAATGATATTGATTCACAAACAAGTGTGGAAAAGTGTGGAGCCAACAAAAGCTCGTCCTTGGGTCAAAATTTATGTAACTGAGCAGAGGGACGACGAGAGAAAGTCACTCTATCTATCACTGTAATGAATGCTGTCTACCTCCCACTGCAAACTTTAAGAACTAATTTCATTCGCCACTGATGCTTTAAATTACGTGTGTAACAATAGGACTGTTGTCAGTGTGTCATACGTTCTCGCTGTAAATGCAACCTCATTGGTCACTGTTTGTCAAGTATTCTCACGTTAAATGCACTTCCAACTAACTTATGGTAATGAGATGAACCGGCAGTTCTACAATTCCTGTTATTTCTCACGAAAACCACTGCTATGCTATTAAAAAAAATTACATGTACTCTTTACAGTGCAGTTACTCATACTGCATGTAAATATAGCCAGGCTGGATTTAGTTCAAAATCATATGCATGATTTTCCTTTGGTATGATATTAAAATACTGAAATGTGTATCTGAACATCGTGTTCTCGTTAAGACAAAATCAAACAGCTATGTTTAGTGTTGGACAAGCATGCTCATATAGTCACGGTACTGCTGTGATCAACACAAGTGAGCACAGTCAGTCTACTGAAGAGTTATTTGATGAAGGTGTGATACCTTGTTTGGAAAAGATAAGGGGGAGTGAGGGAGAGATGTGGGTGAGACAGACAGACAGAGAGAGAGAGAGACAGAGAGAGAGAGAGAGAGAAATGAAGAAGAAGAAGAGGAATACAGGAGGTAACATGGAAAAGAAAAGAGAGGAGTAGGCACGGCCACAGGAGGGGAGGGGACGGGGGGGGGGGGTAAAATAAGGACAATGAGGAGGAGGAGAGAGTAAGATAAGGAGAGGAGGATGTAACGTCAATGTGTAGTGCCCGTTACTCCCCAAGGAGCTGAAACTACTGGACTGATTTTTGAGTCTCTCTCTCTCTCTCTCTCTCCCTCTCTCTGTCTTTTACTGTCACCGGGGAGCCAATCACAGAGCGGGCTGTCACTCAGGGACATTCCGCTGACCTCTCCACCAGCAAACTGACACAAGCATAATTAGATGTGTCTACTTACAGGCCCTCTTTACCAAAATCACACTCAGACACACTCAGACACACTCAGACATACAAAGGTACGAATAACTGAACTGAGTTTATGCACATTCTAATAAAACAACGAATCAAATACAATTAGTTTTACATCAGATCACACAGAAATAAAAATTAATACATGAACACATGCACTAGGACTAGATGAAATTATGAAACACCGTATGATGAGGGATCCACAGTATGAGGTAACTATGTTTCACACTTATTTGAATTGCAATTACCAACATATTCCATTTAAGCTGTAAAACACAGACAATACCTCGAAACATGAAAGACGCAGCAGCTTTGAGACATCAAACAACTGCTATCCAAGAATGTACTGCAAATTCTTTTGGACTTCAAAGTTTTGAGGAATTCAGTGGTGGTGAAAGGCTTTTTTGCTGGTCTGCGATGTAGGGAGGAGAGAGGAGAGAGCCCTGGTTGTGTATGAGAAAGACTAAGGATATGTGCTGTCTCAGTATTAACCCTCTCACGTCAACGCTGTCGCAAAAAAAGGGAGTTATCAATAGAGCACTGAGCATTTACAGAAATAATTAAACTTTTTTCACATTTTTCTTGGTACATTTTTAAATTAGCAGCTAGCTACTGTTATTAACATACATTACAGAAATGAACTAATAGAAACATGTTTTTGTTGAAAACCTTGTGCAATATTTTGCTAGCAACTCAATGTGCTCTGTAACAACTGTAACAAAAACAAAAACAACAACAAAAATGAATTCCTGTAAATTGAAGTCCATCAAACTACTGCAATCTGTTTAAAGTAATTTTTTGTAAAACATTTTTATCAGTTCTTGGTAGGTTACACATTGACAGTTAATATTGATTTTTCTTTTAGTTGCAAGAGTGCTCCATGAGTTTTTTTTTTTTCTCCCCCCCAAAAAAAGATGTTTCCACATTCTGAGATGATCCCATACCCTCACAGACTGTCAATGAGGATGAAACTGAACACCTTCCATGACCTTACACACAACAAACCAGTTGGTACATTCTGTAGAATCGAAATTTTGTTGTCAGAGAATAACTTAGCTAAAGTGTCTTTGGGAAGTGAAAAAGAATCAGGAAGTTCTGAGGACATCTTCATAGACCAAGATACTTTTACTCTTTGAAATATGACTGAAGTTCTTTACTAGGGGCATAAAAAAAGACTTCAGAGTCAAAAGATGACAGAATCTCCTCTCACATAAAGCAGCTTAACCTGCCTTCATCAGGGCAATATCTATACGGTCTCCCAAATCACCAGATCTAAACCTCAGTGAACTCAGTGGCAAAATTATGAAAGATTTCTTTAAAGCTTTCTCAAAAAAACCAGCAGCTTTTCTTATTGAAGAATAGTGCAATACTCCACCAGAAACAGAACGTGCAGTGTACCAGAGGGGGCTGTGGTTCCTCTTCGGCAAACAGTAGCTCCTTATTAGTTTAAAAAAAGATTCAATTATTGTTTAGCATTTCCATTATTCTGACCAAGCCTTTAGATTTCTCTCTCTCTCTCTCTCAAACACACACACACACACACACAGGTAGGTTTCTTCCATTACAGTCACTTAAAAAACAATATTGTCTTTTCTAAAAACAAGTAAATTGCTGTGTCTCTAAAGTTTGATGATGCACTGGTCTCGTCACGCGCCATGAAACACCCGAGCCATTCCTGTAAAACTGAACAGAGTAGACACTCGTCGCCGCAGCGTTCATATTCTGAATTCATCAGCCGTTAACCGCGTGAAGTCGTCCATGTTATCTGACTTCTATCTCTTTTTATTTCATCCGTTTTGAAAGGGAAATAAAACTCGGACCGAGGGAGAAGTTTAGATCTTACGGGACTTAGGGCGCGTGATCTCATTCGGAGAAATATTTTTAAAGCCCAGATGATCCATCCAGGGCCTATAAATCTGGCAAATAGGGTACACACACACACGAGGAGCAATGCTGAAAGACTGGAAATGACTGGACGTGAAGTGTGCAGCGCCGCTAATGAACTTTGAAATGACAGTGAGAGCCGCGAAAACTATCAATTATTATAACAGCTCCCCTCTTCCCCTGTTCTCCCCTCGCAGAGGAGTCTGCATATCCGTCTCCCATTACCATTTCACATCTTTCTGGGCCTCATTAAGCCGTTTCCCTCTATAAAGTGGCCTGGTATTGTCCCAGCCTTTGGTTTGAATTGCGCTGAACTCGAGGATCCGCTCATATTTCCATAGTAACGCGGAGTCACGTGTTGGTCCGAGCGTCTTTACGTTGTTTGCGACCTTTGTGATACAAACTGCAGGGACAGTGATGCTTTCTTCATTATCTGAACCTTTTTAAATGTATCACCCTGACCGTGAAGCCCTGCTTCTTTTTGAAAAAAAAAAAAAAAACGTTTTCAGGCAATCAGTAAAGCAGAATTTCGGGATTGAAATTGTGTGCAATCAGCTTTACCGAGTCGACATGTTTTTGAGTTTATGTAATTTTATGAGCCTGTAGGTGGTCGTACTGTTTTTAGCACTTTTTTTGAGAAGCGATTTTGACAAGATGAAAACGCCTGTTGGTTGTCCCACTAATTGCCTTTCATGGCCCAGTCCGGTTTCATTAAGTTTAACATGATACTCGGCACCGTCCCAACAGACTCACAAGCCTCTGCATGTCGCTGTTAAAGAAAAGCCAGAATTGGACAAATAATCTGTCACGATGAGTCCAAAGCAAAAAAAAAAAAAAAAGCCAGAGAAATGATAATTAATTACAGAGGGAAACAGGGGGAAATTTTCTAGACCAGAATGAGTAATCTTCATGCACTTTTGCAATAAGAATAGAGCTGGATTTGACCCCAAAGATAAAATGATAATAATAATAATAATAATAATAATAATAATAATAATAATAAAAAAACAAGGTTCACACATTTGAAAATGGCCAATAACAGAACAATGCATACAGTCTTCCTAATCTATTGAATAAATTAGATCCAAGTTTGCGTGCTTTATTACCACGCCTGCTCAAATCCAGCCCCGTGCCAGAGTGTAAGAGATCTGGGAGAACATGATTACTGGTTTGCATTACACAGAGCGCACTGCAAATCATAATGAATAATACAAGACAAAACATCCAGCTAGCTTTACAGAATTGAAATAGAAAACTCTTGGCATGGAGTCTGTAGGTGGATTAATTGCTGAAAGTTTGCTGTGGGCGACAGCACTTTCGTGGAGGGTCTGTGGTGGAGAGAGAGAGAGAGAGAGAGAGAGAGAGAGGCTTTTAATCACACCATACATTCTCATTCTGGAAATGAAGCTACAAAACTTAAGAGAGAACAGATGCTTCCTCACAACCAAAATTTTAAGATGTTTACTCAGCAAGTCATTCAGACACACACACATTGCATACCCTTACCAAAAACCATTGAAACATCAGCAGAGAGAGAGAGAGTGTGTGTGTGTGTGTGTGTGTGTGTGTGTGTGAGAGAGAGAGAGAGAGAGAGAGAGAGAGAGAATATTTTATGCAGAAGGTGGGAGTAATTTGTTATCAGTTTGTCTCAATTCCCTGTCACAGCTTGTTGTGAGAGAATGCCTTCAGGTGTCTTTGCCTGTTCTAAGGGAGGGAGTGTTTGTGGAGATGTACTCAACACTACCTGAAGCTTTTGTGAGGACAGGAAGAAAGATAAACAGGAAAGTTCTAGAGAAAGAATGGTAAAAGCAAAACTTCCCTAGGAGTCCTAAACCCAAAGGACAGAATGGCTGTTCTTGATCTGATGGTATTACATTAGGATCTACTAGATCCTAGGATACTTTTCTTCAGTTTTAGATCTAGTTTTTCTCCCATTTGTCAAGTACAATCAGGGGTAATTTTGAAGAAAACACATTGATTAAAAAGAGATAAGTCACAGAAAAAGCTACTCTTAAAACATCTATCTTCAAAAGTGCGGATTGATTTCAAATTATTCCATTGATAATGAAGCACCTTTTACTATGCTATAGCATTCAAAAGTGGAAATATTTTTTTTATGCCACTTTTGTTATACATCAACGTTTCCATTTTTTTTAATCCTTCAATGGGCTTAAGAAATGAGTCATTTTAACTCAGCTTCTGACATGTTCTTTTAAAGTGTCAAGCTGTCAAACCATAAATGAATTGATGGATAAACTTCATTAATGGAAGTCCACTACAGTGAATGACTTTAAGCCAGTTTGTGTGCGGCTGTGTTAAATGACCCTCTAAATCTTAATTGTGAAGACCTTTTTATTGTAAACAGCATGGCAAACAGTAGTTTTCTCATCTATCCAGAGAATGAAAATGACATGATGAAGAATAATGTCGGTGATCTCCCTCCCTCTCTCTCCCTCTCTCCCTCTCTCTTCCTCTCTCTCTTTCTCTCTCTCTCCCCCTCTCTCTCTCTCTCTCTTTCTGGCAGCTGGTTCATGCCATGTCTGATTAATCACACAGTAGTGCTGTAATGACCCATCCCTGGACAGCTGGACGCCATCCAGACAAATTAAGATTAAAAGTCGTGACGCCATGAGTGTTAATCCGCTGTATTTACTCCGCAGCCTTGGATGATGTTTCCAAGTCCCGTTCCGGAACCTGAACATGCCTTTATGGCTGAACATTGGCTAAAGTCACCTCAAATCTGGTGATTTATAGCTTTATAGCCTTAGTAGCATTTCTCCACCTCATTGCTGGAGTTGCCTGTAAACTTATTTTTGCTCTTTAAGTACTATTAGCGTTGTAGCAAATTGATTTCCTCTTACTCGCTTTTGATCTCGCAAACATTGCACTGAAGAATTGATCTCTGGGGCACGTTGTAAATTGCAAGGCGTTTGGGACACCTCTTGAGTTGGACCCACAGAGACATTAAGGTATATGATGAGCCTTGAAGAGTAACCTCCTAATTTACAGGGGTAGATTATATAATAGATTATATATTATACCTCAGAGATTCTGATGGGTTTGTTGTGAAGTGGCAGCATGTTGTTCATACAACAATTTTAGATCTGAAAAGCATGTTCAAAATCCATTACTGTCTTAAACACATTTTATTTCATCTCCTCTCGGAATCCGACAGAGCTGAAAAAGTACCAGCTTCTCTTGGCTTGAGCTAGCGAGCAGTCTTCCTCCAGATGTGTGTGTGTTGTGTGTGTGTGTGTGTGTTTAGTCTTGTCATCTATTGAAGTTCAGACTGTTAAAACTTAATCTCACAGAGCTTTCTTAAAAAAAAAAACAAAAAAAAAACCCACAATCTCTTTGCATGCATAGTGCTTTTCCAAGTACACGCGGCTTAGTGGCATTCTGAGTTTTTCCAGGCCATCTGACTGGCCTATCTGGCTCCTCCAACAAAGGTTTACAGAGAGTTAAAGGCCCAGACAGAAAATGGTTTTACTCCTTTATATTGCAGTTCTAAAATGAATGCAATCAGTGTGTTCTTGCGACAGTGCTTTGCTTTCTTACTGAACAAATATGACATCTGTATGCATATTCTAATATGGATGTGTGCAGAATATGCAGTTGAAACACAATACAGTCTAAAGTTTATATAACAAATCTGTATTATAGAGGAAGAACACATGCACTGCAATAGCAGTTTAAGAAAAGACAGTCAAAAGACAGCATTTGACAGTCAAACCTAAAAGGTACAGCTGTATGTGTGGATAATCTGTCATTTATGAGATAACAAATAGTAAACTGTATTACTGGAAGCACAAAAACTTCTGAGGGCTGGCAGAACATGTTTTCTGAGGTACAGATGTTTGTTTTAATGGATCAGAAAGTGGAGGAGCTTCTGCCTTAGTTAGTTGCTACTTTGTTGTAATGTAATTTAATGATCCTTGCTGTGTCTGATTAAAATTGATTGACTGAGAGAGAAGTAAGGTACCCTGAGGACAATATGAACCAATGCACACCTGGCGCTCTGTCAGTATGCAGTGAACAAGAAATAGGACCAATCGTGCTATTTAAGTCGATTGTTCCGTAATTGATTCACTCTTTATAGGGTGTGCATCTGCAGGCTGCAAAATCCACCACAGACTGAAATAAACACTTTATTAACATCAGCTAATATGGCTAAAGTTTTGGTCCATGTTTATAGATGTGGTTATTTAGGCTAAATGAATACAGAATCAAAAGACATGGACAATTGATGAATTAGCCAACAGTTATATCAAAGAGACAGACAGACAGCAATGCAGACAGACAGAGTGCAGTGTACACCTGACTAATGTTTCTCTCTTTTTTAAGTCAGATACAGAAAGCTACTTTTATATATGTGTGTGTGTGTGTGTGTGTATATATATATATATATATATATATATATATATATATATATATATATATATATATATATATATATATTTGCCCAGACAGTAATGTGTATTTGTATCCTTTGAATTAAAAAGTTTTGACAGTCATCTATACAATACAACAATTTTAGTCAATTTATCGGCATATTACGTTGTATTTTTTTTAACGCTATTCTTTAATGTGGAAAACTCCACTTAAGTTTTTTATTTTATACGGCAATTTCATTTTTTGATATCTGCATTACAACCCATCCCCCTGTGTTAAGCATTACACAGAGGTTAAGTGCTGTTAGCATGCACAGTTAACCTGCATCACCTCTGCAAATTGACTGGGCAGTAAAATTTTAAAGCTTTCTCTCTCTCTCCCTCTCTCTCTCTCTCTCCCTCTCTCTGTCTCCCTCTCTCTCTCTCTCTCTCTCTCTCTCTCTCTCCCTCTCTCTCTCTTGCATATCTCCTCCATCTCAGGCTTTTGTCATCACTTTGCTGAACACTGTGCTCAGCCTAAGGTTGGTCAAATTCTCTCCTACCTCTCAAAACCAAGCCCAGGATGATGCATGGAATTACACTTATATACTATTTGACCACTGCTTTCTGCAACTGCTGAGTGGGGATGCTTCCTGGAGCAGAAATGCACGCTTTATATACTAATTACATTCAGGCTGTACCCCGAGAGACACTTCAGAATTCATCATCGACCCACTCCAGGTGACCTCTCCCAACTCTTATCGCTCTGACTTGTTGGAAAACCATGAAGAAGAACCATAGAGGAGAGTTTTCATTCAGACGCAGACGAACAAAGTGACTGAAGTAATTAATTTTTGATCCTCTTAGCATGGAACGGCAATGGCAGCCTGTGTGAGTCTGTGTGGTCTGACTTTCACGTTCGCTGGACCTCCTTCCTTTTTAACGGTTTGGTTATTATCTACAGACCTATGCAGGCTTGATAACTATAGGCTTGTGCTGTGTGTTAAAAAATAAACTGCAGAGACTACGTGGAGGTGTTTTCAACTGTGTACCCAAGGTGATTGAGTGGAGAGCAGCTCACTGAATGCAGGAGCTCCAGTATGGAAATACGTCTGACTAACAGTGTCTGCTGAGTGAGACCAGAGGAGCCTGGTGAAAGCTGGTTGAGCAAGAATTAATGGATTTTCCCCCTCTTTTTTGCACTATTTAAGCAACATTAATTATCAGAACAGCTCTTTGTATTCTTTGGTTTGACTAGACAATAGACAGTTCTGGATCCTTTTTTTTTTGTTTTTTTTTTTCTTTTGCAACATTTCACTTGAGTGACCAAAATATTGGGTTGACAATGCCTGAGTGGCCAATGAAACAGCCTGTGATATTTTTGTTCTTCATTGAGCTAATCTTTGACCTTCTAGAACAATCCAGTACATACCACGGTCCAGCCTCCTGTGGAAGCTCTGAGAACTTTACAGAGATGAAGGTCCACTCTTGTCACCTTGAACCGAGAAGAGAAAATGAGTGTAACACGGGTAGTTCTAAGGATCTGCCTTCCCTTTTCACCTCAGTAAAAAAAAAAAAAAAAGAATAGGAAGAAAGAAAAGGCTGGGACCATAACGGTACAGTGACATCACTTCACTGACTGCGGGTGTTAGCTGCCTAGACCTCAGTGTCTGCTCCTCCAGATAGCAGCGGAGAGAGCATTATTCACTGACAAAACCCCGTCAAATCCAAACCCCACCGACAACAAAAGAACACTGAACAATGTCTAAAACAATGAAAATGACCAGGCAGGGTGACTGTTTGAGCAGCTTCTCCAAGGCTGCTGCTGCAGCAGAGAGAGGAGCACACACCCTATTATCAGCCTCCCCCCCCCCCTCCCCACAAGCACAGTTTTTTGTTTTTTTTTTACTGTCTGAGAGGGTAAAATTTGTGGTCCAGAGGGTCACAGCCTTTAATGCATTCAATTATGTAAGACAACTTGATGTTCGTCTAGTGTCTGGAGTCAGCAGTTCCACTCCGTTTGTTCTTCTCAAAAAAAAAAAAAAAAAAGAGGGAAAGAAAGAAACCTTCAGTGCAAGTGCGACGGAGGCTAAATTCTGCATGCAAAGCCCCGGTATTATGAATGCAGCCTGAACAACTGTGGACACTCAGTTCAGAGAGTCATCCAAACAGAATAATCGAATAAACAGCTTCTTCCATTATTCAGGCCACACTCATTTCATTCACAAACCCACGTCTCAAAGGTTCAGCAAGAAACTGCTGATCGCCCAGACTGCTGCGCATTCCTGTTCATCCTGGAAGCGTTAGAAGTGCTTTGTTACCTAAGCATGTCTGCCTGCTTTGATGGTTATGTCACATGACGCACCTTCAAATCTAATTGTACACTTTTACCGTACTTAGAGAAAAGGAAACCTGAGCTCAAGCATGCATTTATTTATCCCGGGAATGCCCGTAAGTGAAATGTCTGCTTCAAATCATATTACGGAGCCTATGAAATGCTAATCCTTTTGGAAACAAAGGTAAGTTAATGGGAGCAGAGGAACAAGCTTTACAGTTCAGTAAATCACAAACACTCTACAAGGCCTTTTTTCTTTGAGTCCCATGGAAGGATTCATGAACAGAGAGCCGAGGATGACAGTAAATAAGGAAACTAAATGAAAACTCATAAATGCTCCGAGAACACGCCAAACCTCTGCAAGTATCCCTCCTTTCCCCTAAACGGTTTTAAAATAACAGCGCCAATTACTTAAACAAAAATCCCTTTTCCTTCCAACGACCATCAAGGACGGAACCTGCCTGGCCATTAGCAAAATGATACATATATGATATCGTATTTCATAAGGTTGCCTATTAAAGGGGGAAAAAACACATTTCCTTTATGAAATGTCTGTGTTTATAGAAGAGGGAGCACAGAGGATATGATTACAGAGCATCATACAGCATAGGCAGGGTACCAGAATGATACACTGAACCATAACCATGATAACCATGTAAATAAAGGGATGTATTTTCATGCCATGGGCAGACATAATAAAGGTCACAAATCAGTAAGAATCACATAGAGTGAACGTAGAGTGTGTGGCTTATTGCCCCATTTAGCTGGACGGTGGGATTGTTTTTCGCCTCTACCCCGGACTTAACTGAAGCATCCAATTTCCATTTATATTGCTACTCGCTGTGTCAGACCTGAATAAGGTCAGGTCTGGGCACGCCCTTCTGCTGTACTCACCTGTGTGTCCTGCTCCGGTCGGTTTTCGGGTAAAGCCTAAACTTCGCTCTCCAGCAGCATGGAGGGGCTGGGTGAACATCCCTGATTTGGGAGGCTCTCTTTACCTTTTCGAGAAGGTGAGTTGGATACAATTTGTTAAGATTTTGTGCCCTCTAAAAATTCTGAATCTTGGTTAATGACTGTCATAGCTAAGCAAATGCATTGTATGGAATGCAGATAACAAATTTTGCAATCTCTTCAAGAAGTGCTCCAACTTCATTTTGTCTTTTATCTTTTCTTTTTCTTAATAAATTAACATCTAAAGCCTATTGTTTGAGGGCTTGCCGACGGTGTAAGAACATAAACCAAATATACTAAATAAGATAAACAAACAAAAACAACAACAACAAAAACAACAACATGTAAACAGTTGACAAACAGTGGTGTGAGCTCGTCATACTCATTTTTAGTGTCTATAGGGAGCATGGTGGTTGTGGCCACAGCTGTCGTTAAGGTTCGCAGTTTTATCATCAAAGGTGTGTTTTTACGTGAAGAACTCGTGTGTCGGAAGCCTGGAAAATCCGCGGACTGATTTGCCTTAATTTAGATGAGGGGTGCAGCGGGGGATTACAGATCCAATAAAATGGCATTACTCTCCACGGCCCTACCCCGCATTAACCGCAGGATCAAACAGAGACGCTGACCTTTAATGATTCACTGGCTTACCAAAATTCACCTCCTTCTTCCTCAGCTCACTCACATATCATTATCACCCACAGAACAACACTTCCAAATGTTACCAGCACTGATATAGCATCTGTGCATCTTATTGTTTTTTTCGCGAATGTACATGCAACGTTAGGAGAACGGAGAGGGCATTCCGGCTTTGATCTTCCTTTTGATGTTGGAAAATTGAAGAGGGATGCCCCAACGGCACCATGTGTGAGAAAGTGACATCTAAGCAAAGGGTAATTATGGATATCCTGTGTTGCTAATCCTGGTGAATTGCTAACAATTTGCTAATGAGGTGCATTGTGGGGGCTTTTTGAAAAGGGCAACTCCATGCAAATATGATACACAGATCACCACAGAGGAATCGGCTATCTCTCTGTGGCATCTGGCTCACCAGCAAGACCAACACACCCTTTCCAGCATCAGCAATTTGCCAAGCAGTGTGTGTGTGTGTGTGTGTGCGCGCGTGCGTGTGTGCGTGTGTGTGCGTGCGTGCGTGTGTGTGTGTGTGTGTGTGTTGTGCGGGTTGTTTCCATGATCAGGCAGCCTGTGAGAAGTCTCTGACAGACCACAGTGTCCCAGCTGTTCGTCAGTGCCTGTGGTGTGCCAGACAGCCACCTATACTGACCCTCAACAAACAACCAGACAACACATAGGCTCTGTCCTTGATCAAACCATGGATACAGAACCACCGAGGAGCTGAACAGGATTAAACATTTTGAAACGAAATATTCCCATTTCGAATTATTTTTTCCCTACTCATCACAGGTGTTATACAGAGCGCTGCACAAAGTTCTTCAATAAGATCAGCTGAAAAATGCTTTAAAATGTCAAACTAACACTTGCTATTTATGTTATTCTAAGCACACAAAGGATTGAATTTCTAAATGAAAAAGCATCTTGCTCTTTATCATCAGACTGTCTAATAATTCAACCACATCTGCTGAAAAAAAAAATCCTCACAAATGCCATAAAATATCTCCCACTCACCCCAAAAATGCCTTGTCAGCACAAAAAAAATGACAGACAGAGTAAAATAGATGACCAGTGACAGCCCATCAGGGTGTTCCCGCCATGCGCTGACAAGAGTGACCTTTCTCACCAAGCCTGCAGTGACAGAACTCAGCCAAAGCCAAAGTCCACATGGAATATGGGTTACTGTATCTGATGAGGGGGCACCCAAATAGCCCCCAGAGCAGGGTTCGCTCAGATAGATATATATGTGTGTGTGTGTGTGTGTGTGTGTGTGTGTTTCCTGGAGGGATAATTTATTGTTGTGACAGGAAAAACAATGAAACAATATTTCATGAAGGAGTTCATATTCATCACTTAGTCTAAAATGTGTTGATTTTTAAGGTGATATTTTGAAATCTGTACATGTAGGGCTGTTGCTACACTACTACAGAGGGTGGGTGCCCCCTCCTCACCAAAGTGAGGAGGGGGCTTTTTTGTAATTAAATGGTTTATTTGAATTGGCTTGTAGTTTGACTTTTTGGACCTTTTGTTGTTTTTGGTTTGGGCCTGTTTGCTCTTTTCTTTATTCCAGATTTGGGTGCTCCGCAAGTTCTCGTGTCCATTTCACAATCCAAGTTCAATGTTCCAGTGAGACTGAGCTAGACTGAGCTGGATTGCTGTGGTCTTTAAATGTCCCCGTTGCAGGTGCTGGGACCCAGTCGATTCCTCCCATCCAGAGCAGGTTATGGTAACCAACGATCCTTGCTCCGCTGGCTTCAAATTAAACATGACCAAAGAACATTTTTTAACTGCACAAAAAAACAAAAAAAAAAAAAGTCTAAGTCTGAGAGACTATGTGTGTGGCACTTGTCTGGTGTCAGTCCTAGAAAGGGTGGTTCGTTTTGAGAAGATAAATAAAAGAGAAGGAAATGTATGTTTAATGCAGCCTTAATCACTGCTGTCACAAACAGCATCTTCACTCTACACGGGAAAAACCCTTAGGCTTTATCCGATTCTTAAACTGTTGGTGAACATCGGCTTGATGTTCCCGAGATGGTAGGCATCGCCTCAGAGGGGCTTTTAATTTGCCCTTCCCTCTCTCTCTTCATTTGCAAAGCAAAAGGAAATGCAAAGGCCAGGTTCCATCCATATGTCAGGAAATGACACAGGGTAAGGACATACGAAGGTTAAGCTAAGTTGTCCACAACTGATCAGGAAGCTACAGGAGAATTGCCCACTTCGGAAAATTAATCTGTGTCATGTCAAACTCCTTGCGGTGACACTGGCTTTTATGCAGAAAGAGTAATATCCTCCTGAGATTGATGATGTTTCTGTTCGCTGGGCCAGTTATCCTTAACTACCCAGCATGCTTATGACAGTCATGGCTCTCTTTCTACCTGGGCTCTAATGATTGAAGAGAAAGCTACATATACGGTTTGCCCCTCTTGAAATTGGAAACCTTGTAGCCTGCCACAATGAATTCTGGGATGCTACATGCCATTATGGTGCTGGAAAGTTTCCAGTATGTTTCGTTCATGACGGAGGAAGAGAATGAATGGCTGTGCAGAAGAGAAAATGGACAGATTCACCGAGCGGAAAAGAGCCATTCAGAGGCTGATGGTGATTCAGGCTGCCTCGGGGACAGAAAAGGGTCAGCCTATCGCATTTCCCTGCGACTGAAATGTGTATGCGTGTTAAGATTGCTTATCTGGATCTCTGCTGTCTGCTCTCGGCCGCCGTGTACTTTTGACATGAATGGATAGCGGGAAACCTTGAGTCACCTCCTTGCTGAGTGAGAGGGCAGAAGGTTAGAGATTCACAATTAAAGAAAATTCCGGTCTGGATGCAGATAACTGAACTCATTTAAAGCCAGTTTGATTAAAAAGCTTACAAAGTTTTTTGACTTAGCTACTCATCTGTGTAGGACAAGCTGGATAAACAGTTTAATTAACTGCAGTATTAGTGAATGTTTTTCAGAGGGAGCAAATAAAAAAAAAAAAAACTAAAACCAGGTTGAATTGACTGTTTGACTAGAATCAAATTAAAAATAAAAGTTGTTTCACGGTCAGCTAGTCTGGACTTCCTCTTTGAAATTCTCTCATTAACTCAGCAGAGGATGGAGAGCATGCTCAGCTGTGATGGTGTAAGAAACACCCTTTGAACTACAGTTTCCCTCATGAACCCAGAAAAAAAAAATGAAGAGGGAGAAGGAGAGAAACACTCTAGCATCTTTCTCTTGCTCTTGATGAGTAATTAAACAAGTCTCTACATCCCTAAGCTACAGTGTAACACTGGCCAGATGTTGGCCTTTACATAAATTAATAAACACCAAAAGTACAAAACTCATTTGGGATGCGACTCTGCCTGACAGTTGGTCGAGATCGAAGTTTTACTTTTATCTTACGTCACTGCCCCCTCACTCTGAGGAGAGACACACAATCTGGCAGACAGCGTTGCATAAACTATTGTGTAATGAGTGGCTTGAGCCCCACTGTATGTGATTCATTAGGAGCCTATTTGAGGAGAGAGAATGAGAGAGAGAGAGAGAGAGAGAGAGAGAGAGAGAGAGAGAGATCCCCTGGCATCACCAGAGGCCACATACCACCTTCACCACATGGTCCTATACCAGCTTACATTTTCAACAGACACGATGTGAAAACTTGTCATATTTTTATGATAAATAAAAAAACCCTTCGTTCCTATTTATATATTTATAACGGAGATGGGGACTGCATACTCTTAGATCGAGACAGTCGTGGGATATCAGCCACAACACATTTGGATGCTGGGAAAGAAAAAGAGAAAGAAATAAAATCATGTCATGAAATAAACAGGTTTGCCAAAGGCCATTTAATATCACATCAAGTCTTGTGAAAAATATAAGACGCCATTAATAGAGCATCTTAAGTCCCTTACATGAAAAAATGTTTAAAAACGTCAGTGAAGTTTACAGTTATTTTTAAATCTTTGTTTTTGATTTTATACTGACAGCTACAATAATGGTTTTTTTTCGCCATACGTTTTCCTGTTGTATGTGCGTTTAGCGGGAGATACAACTAGCCATCCTCAAGGTCTTCTGTTCGAGCCACCCCAACTGTCTGAATGTCATTTTAACAGATGGGGCCCATTTGAGTCATTTTCTTTGCCTCATTACATAGTTTGGTCTGACATATTTGTTTCAGTCACTCTTTTTATGACTGTGCTTCACTATCCATGACTATTAATGACTCAGAATGCCAACCAATTAATCAGTGAATAAAAATGAATAGATTCACAATACATTTTTGACTTGAGTTCCATATTAAGTTATTATTGATTGCTTTATTCTATTATAGATTTTGTTGCTTTCATTTATGCTTTTCAACTTTTTGTTTTGGCGGTGCAGTGGGTAGCAGTGTCGCCTAAAAGCAAGAAGGTCTCAGATCGATTCCTGGCCGGGTGGCCGAGGGGCCTTTCTGTGTGGAGTTTGCATGTTCTCCCTGTGCGTGAGTTTCCTCCCACAGTCCAAAGACATGCAGGTTAGGTGAACTGGAGACGGGGTATGAATGTATGTGTATGTTTGTCTGTGTGTCTGCCCTGCAATGGACTGGTGACCTGTCCAGGGTATTTTCCCTGCCTTTGCCCTATGAGCGCTGGGATAGGCTCCAGCACCCCCCGCGACCCTGATTAGGATAAGCGGCTCAGATAATGAGAGTGAGAACTTTTTGTTTTTGGAATCTTTTTTTTTTTTTTTTACACAGGTATGCTGAGTTTGACATGCTACAACACTGCTGCTGTTAAACAATAAATAATTGTTATTTTTCAGTTTCTTCAAGACTGATTTAAAAAAAAAAAAAGTTCATCTGACTTTCATTTAATCTGTTATATATGCATTTCATATGGAGAGACATACGTTTAATTAAGCCTGACAGCCGAGGAAAACTGTATTTGCTCAATGTCAGCAGTTTTCCCCTGTGCTATTATGGCTAACATGTAGCATGGTAATAGTTAACAACAGGAGTGAAAGAGGAAGAAACTGTGATGTGGCTGTCTCAGCGTTTGAGCTGTGTTTTCATCAACAGAACCCATTTAATGGCGGCGGTGCATTCAGTTCCCTGCCACCTGCCACTCTTTTCTCTCACCCTGCGGGACTTCACAAAGACAGATGCCGAGTGACAATGTGAATTACAGATGCATCAGTGTACGTATGCATGTGTGTGTGTGTGTGTGTGTTTCTGCTAGATGAAAAAAAAAAAAAAACAGGCTGCAGCCACTTCAAAAATCACATCTCTTCAGCAGAGTAATATAATTACACAGATTGCTTTTGATGTCTTATGATGTAGCTAACGCATCACCGGTAATGTATCCGATGTGGGATTGGAGCATTGATTTGACACATCATTACTACAGGGGTAAATAACAGTGTCCTCTCTCCCAAAGTCCTCTCATTGTGTGAGGTAATCAAGAACGCCAGACACATGGACATCTTTCCCCTGCAACAATCTTAAATTTGATAATCTGTTCAAAATCAACACCTCATGATCCCCGAGTAGCAAAGCGAGTCGATGAGTTGCTTGACTTTCTTTGTCAGAAACCATTTTTCGCCCAGCCCCGATCTTTCCGTAATAAATGGATCACTCGTCTCTGGACGATCACTCACATTTGGCTCTCAGTGTCCAGTGTACTCAAGGGTACAGAAATTGAATCATTGTTCATAAAGCATAACCTTTGCCCCAATATACTCTCAACTCTCATCTCCACACCTCTGTTTACCATCCCTGTCAAAGATGCTTGAGGAAGCTGTTGCTTAACAACTTGTTCTCTAATCCTGTATGGGGATCTCTTGTACACCACATCTCAGACACATACCTCAGCATAGCACTGGAACAGTGCTCATCAAAGTTTTTAATGACCGTCTAGCCTTTGGTGAGGTCTTGAATGTAATGTTCTCATACATCCTCAAAGGAGTGCTACTTTTGTTATGATAAACCATCAAATCCTCCATTAAGGACCTGAAGATCTCATTATAATCTGTGGTTCAGCAGTAATGTGATTTTAAAGCATATCTCCCTGACAGATATCAATTTGATCATGCAAATGGAGTTTCATCCAATCATCTTCATGTGCAAGGTGGTGTACCACAAGGTTTGGAATTGGGTTAACTTCTTTTTTTCTCTTGGTACACTCCAACACTGTAGAATTAGCTGCAGACATGGTTTAGGTTTTTCCATCTGTAACACATAGCTCTATATATCTTCAAAACCTGGCAAGGACTCTCAGTTCACTGTCCTCAAGGCCTGTGTCACTAACATTTGATGTTGGATGACTATCAACTTTCTTTCACTAAATCCAGATAAAACCAAAATGTTAATCCTTGGCCCCAAAAAAAGTATAAACCTCTCATTCTCCCATCTGGTCTGAGAAATTATGGATTGTGCTGTCATACTTCCAGATAAAGTCAGAAATCTTGGAGTGACATTTGAATCTGAGTTCTCCTTCAATACCCACCTTAAAGACATCCCAAAAGTACCCTTCATCTACTTATATGAGACTGTTAAAAATCAGGAGCTGCCTTTGCCTAAGGGATGCTGAAAAAAGTAATCCACGCTGTTGTCACATCCAGATTAGATTACTGTAATGCTCTTTTAGCCTTAATGCTACTCTGGGCAACAAGTAACTCATTCTAAACTGTTATAATCTTGACCAGATCTATGAGGTCAGAGCACATCACTACCATTCTGACATCACAATACTGGCCCCTTGTAAAACACTGCATTTTACATAGACTGGCCCCCTCATACCTGACTCAGTCACCCTGTATGCCCATAGCAAGGCCAAAGTTCCGATTTTAACCACCATCAACAGAACACCAGCAGGTGACAGGTCAGTCAGGACGTCTGAACCTAGGAATTCTTCCTACCCTAAGACAAGAGTCAAAATGTATCTCTATCACCTTTCTTACACAAATCCCAGCCGCAAGAGCCAACCTCCCTCAAAACACACACACATACACACACAAGCCTTTATTCATATCCTAGTGGGGCCTTCCCATTGACTCCCATTGTCCTGTGACTAAAGAATACTAATGTATCCCTAACACTAACCCTAACCCTAACCCTAACCTTAACCAAAAGAAATGTTTTGACACTTTTTGTTTTACCACTAACAGCAATGTAGTTTAGAAAAACATTGTTGTCCAGCATTTTGGTCCCCAAAAGGCAATTTTTTCAGATTATGCTATCTTACTTGGCACTTTCGGTCCCCAGAGGCATACAAATACACGTTATACACACCACACACACACACACACACACACACACACACACACACACTCTCTCTCTCTCTCTCACCTTTTCAAACAGTGCTGTTCTTGTCCTTGGTTTATGACTTTCACAGTTTTTGTATGGTTTTATCATTTCACTTTGATTGGACCTAGTTTAAGGCTAGAATATTTATATATTTCTGTACAAAAATTATATAGTTTTTCCTTTAATAAAGTGATCTGAGCTCATGTAAAATGCACTTGAACCGATCTGACACATCAACAGAAATCTATTTAATGTGAGCGAGGGGGAATTGATTTTGAACTACAGTGACACTGTTCGGTTAAACTGACTGGCACAAAGCTTCTCTGGATTTGATTTTTAAGTTAAATTTATGTCAACAATCTATTTTTATATACAAAAAAAAACCCCACCTGTAAATATAGTTTTGAGTATTAGCAAACATGGTGAAAGGGCACTACTGAAATGATTACAGTCAGGTTTTAAAAACACGCTCCTTTTCAAAGGTCAGCTCAGTCAGAAGGAAGCTAGGAGAGCTGACTCAGTTCGCAGCTGTCCGCTCAGGACTCTCACCAGTAGGTCTGATAAAGGTCACTGGGAAGCCTGGGAGAAAACACAGTTCGCACTGTCTCGCTCTCTAATGGCTGTGGAATTGAGGGCCAAGTCAGGGAGACTCAATGACTCTCACAAGCCAACGGATCATATATGGTCCAATACTAAACTTAGCAGTGGCACTTATGCAGGAGACAGCTCCTTATGGCTATACGCTTTGTTTGTATTCTGCCTGTCTTGGATGTTGCTTTAAAAAGCATCTGCTAAATGAATAAATGTAAACGTAACTTAAATGTGTATATGCATGTGTATATTCCCATGTATTTACTGTATGATATATCCGTACAGTATAGTACACATTGTCCATTTCACTTGTGTGGAGTCTAAACTGTTCATGGAATTTGAACTGTTGACATGGAGAGGCAGGGTGACACCTTTGATTCAGTCCTCAAAAGTCAGACTGGATTAAGTGTAAAATACACATTAAAATTGTTTTAAGTTCGAACCTTCTGCATGTTTTCATAGGAGGGTTGTGTTATGCTAGCCGGTCACTGCTGGGTTTCTCTGTCGAATGCAGTGATGAATATAATATGACATCAAAGATCATTTTCAGATGAATTTTGGTAAAAGCAGGTCGGTCGGTCAAAATAATGACTCTTTTGCAACATCAACAACAACAACAACAACAACAAAAAACGATGTGATTTGTTTTTAGAATTTCGTGCTTTTTTCTGGCTCTCATTATATTTAGCCCAGGGAATTCTAACATTAATCACCTGAGACGCTCTCCAGAAGGGCCGTGAAAGGGAGACGTTTTGGTCCACCTGAAGAATACTTGGTCTATATGAGTTATAGACCAAGTTTGTTGCTTTACTATATTATAGTTGTGGAGTTCCTTTAAGAGTTGAGGACTTGTACTGTTTATCCAGGTCCATTCCATAGGCTCTATGCAGGTCCACATAGTAGCTCTCTGTGAGCATTGCATGTAATATAAAATTACAGTAAACTAAGTTCCTACATTCACTTTTCGAAATGCTGTTACTGGTAAGATATTCACAGAAGTGCTTTCCTGTGTGACATTCTTTTTGTGTGCTTTTTCAGGGAAATGCGTTTTCCAACGGGGAAAAAATACTCTGCATGACAGCGTGTAGTTGCAGGATCCCTTCCTGAACTTCCCTGTCAACACGTCCTGACAAACGCTAGTGTATTCTCAAAAAATACAAGTCGTAACCATCATACTGAAAAAAAGGCGTTATCAAATATGCATACAGTTCGGACAAGGACATCCTCACTTCAAGAAATGAGGTTGCCTATACCCATGGCCTGCCTTTAGGATAAGTACACCATCCATTTTTTTATGAAAGGAGAGCGCAAATTGTTCGTTTTAATTACGCCGCTAAAGCACCCGCGTTCACATAAGTGGGAGCTAACGTGAACTGTGAGAGGCTCTTAACATCCCTCATTGTCATAACTGTGGCTTCTTTTAAGGGTCATTTACGATGTTATGTAACACTCCCACTTTTATTTGCCTTGCCTCTCAGCACATCTGAAGAAGCCGTCATTTGATAGAGGTGTTATTCACATGGAGTGCATATCATTTACGCTACTGTAATGGAATGCTAATTAGAGGTCTTCTTCTCAGACTTTTCAGAGAGATGGTAATGGGTACGTTTTACCAAGATGCATTAGTGAGATCATGACCACATTTGTAAGTGTCCTGGCACAATTATTCAACTTGACTTGTTTTTTTTCTTGCCAGTGGCGCAGATGTGTACCGCGCTGTTTCTATATGGTGGTCGAATAGACCCTACAAAATCATAACGCTGTGGATAATATGGTTATTTTTTATTCAGTTATTTCCTCATTACTACATTTATATGGCACAGTGCGGTACACATACTGTATATACACTGTAAAAACTCAACATTTGAGAAGTGTAAAAGCATGCAAGCTTGTAGAGAACGGGAACAACCGCACAACACAAGTAAACACGCTTGAACATGTTTTCTCCCATAACAATGCAAATCGCACTCAAGGCTGTCATAAATTATAGTTACGTAATTTGTTAGCGCTCGGCTCCATCCTTGGAATTAGAGTCCAATTAAAAGAGCAATCACTCAAGACATTTGTTTGAGCCTCAAGCACATCCACCTGTCTGAGAAAATGTAGGCTATATGCCACGACACAGCTGGAGAATAACACTACTCAACGCGTCACATGACTTTTCACACCAGAACGACAGATAGTGCTTGAATTTAGAGGTGACAGTGCCATGGGGAGAATGACAGATTACCGGGGGATTTTTTTTTTTTTTAGGTCAGTTAAACCATGTGATTCATGCAAACAGTTATGGTCTGTCCGACCTGAAACTCATGGTTTTCCAAGTTCTTTTAGACTGTATGGTGGAAAAAGCAAAGATCCTAGAGAGTGCTTGGCAGGGATCAGAACACAAAAGCCAGGTGCTCTCTCTTACTTTAAAAAAAAAAAAGAAAAAGAAAGAAAGAAAAGAAAAAAAAAGTCAAGCTGGAGGGGAGTTTCACGGGAAGTGCACACTAATCAAAGGCCCAACGGGACGGGTGTGTAATAGTCTCTTGAACAAGTCACATTTAACAAATCAGCACGTATTCAGGCTAAAGCCAGACAAGTCATCTGGACAATCAACCTTGGACATTTGCAGGGCATGGTCTGGAGATAAGTACAGTACTGCAACGGTGCCAGCGATTACTGAAAAGCCTTTGGAAAAAAACTGCTAAACCAGCACTGAATTTGGACATGGAGGACAGCTTGAGCATTCAAGTGTTTTAGTCGGTTTATCTGTGTATGTGTGTAGAAACCAGCCACAACTAGGGCTTGAACACGATAACAATTCACAGGGTTGTTTGGTTTTGTTTCTCTCTTTCTCTCTCTCTCTCTCTCTCTCTCTCTCTCTCTCTCTCTCTCTCAACATGTATGGTGGAAATTACAGCTAATGATGGTGTTTCTTTGAAGTTTCCAGAGGGATCTTTCACTGCTGATGTGAGCACATGATCCATCAGAGAACTCACCTTTTTATCCCCCCCCCCCCCCCCCCCCCCACCCCCTTCTCTGCAGCAACCCTGCGGGCCTGTGACATCAGCCAAGTCACTGAGGGCGAGAGCTGCTTTTTCTTTTCTTTTTTTAAGAATAAGAGCCAAATCTCAAGTCAGACCTCACCACTTCTTCACTGATGACATGTATGTTAAACGATCAGCCCACGAAAAAAGCAGCACATTCACAGAATAAACAAAAAGGCAGCATTTGCCTCTGAGGATGTGACAGCTGGACCAACGTTGCCTTGCGGCATTTCAATAAATCGTACATAACCTTGGAGACAGTATAAGTTGTCTTCATTATATTCATCGTAATTTTAACCTTGTATAGATGAGGGTTTTTTTTGGAGAAGGATTAATTATACAGAGGCAGTACTCATTACTTCAGTAGAAAGTTTACCCCTGCTGACATGCTTCCCCATTTTAACAATTACCTCCGTTTGATTAAATATTTGATGCGATTTTTTTCTCTGACCTCACCAACACCTTTGACAGCAATATAAATCTAGTTGTATGTTTTAGGTCGTTATGGAAAATTAGTCCTTTTGAAGAAGAAAAAAACGTAGAAAATAAAAGTCTAAGTGATTGAAAAACCATTTGAAGTACCGACAAAGATAGTAATGAACCCGTATGCCAAAACGGTGAGCTTCTTTTTTCAGTTTTCCTCCCTCCTAACCATCAGAGTCATGTGGTCCTCTGACATATTTAATGTTTTAGACACATTTATTTTCCTTTGGTCTCACTAGAATTTACTCAGGGGGAAAAAAAAAAACATAATTATGTTATCTGCAAAATGAACGTGACGCAGAAAATTACTTTGAAAATTGGATTAGAGTGAGATGATTTCATATAGTCCAGTGAATCACAAAAGCTGTGAGCTGTTAAAACTGCATTATTCTCTATGATTACACATAAATTGCCCATATGTCCCTGCGCAGCGTCTGAATGTGCAATTGATTATTTTTTCATTATTAAGGTCACAGAGTTTATTAAATCAGGTGACACAGTGGCCTTACATTTGTCTGTGTGCGCAGCCGTCTTATTAAGAGCACAAAGGTCATTTTTACTTTCTTTTCCCTTTCAGCACTCATAACTATGACGAATATTTGACATCATATGTGTATGCGAGTCTCTCTGTAGATATAAAATAGACAGGAATGAGATCATACAAATACAATGAACCTATGAACAGAAATGGGTTTACTTCATAGTTAGCCTGGTCGCTAGCAGAACCCTAACCAATAGAGAGCCGCACCTACAGGCGGCTATACTCATACAGTTTTCACCCTATACATATGCATATGAACATCATTTAAAATGACGCATTGCACTGTTTGTTTTCCACAACCCTGTACTCTCATTTAACTAAGCTGAGTTCACAAACTTAGCTTAATGGTAGTTTAGGTGATTTCCTTGTATTGCTGCACGTAACTGAGATTCGTCTTTGCCAATGGGGATATCGGTGAAAACAAAACCTATCCTTATAGTTCGAAGCGGACATGCTGAACAAACCACCACACTAAGCGCCCGAGGGGACTCGGCGTCAAGCTTTCATTATCCAGTTATTCTTTTAACGTGTTCTTTTCTTTTCTTTTCTTCCTTTCTTTTTTTTTTTTTTTAAATAAAATCAATTAAACATACATTGTAAATATCAGTTGGTGTATGTTTATTTTACTGATTTTTTCGGTCCATAAATAATCTATTTATTGTCATATCCCGTTGTTCTGTCACCCCTCTGTCTGTTTTGTTGTACTGGCCACCATAGTACATAATATTTGATGTCCATGTGTCAGTGTTTTCAGGCCTTGTAGTATTTGTCATGTGTATAGGGATGAAGCTGTTATTCTACTGCTTTGTTGTTAAGCTAGAGGTAAAAGCAGATTTACCTCATTTTTTTATTATTCAAACGTTAAATATAATTTTTTGGTTGTAATTTTCTCATTCAACTTATACCCACTGTAATAAAACCCCTAATATTTGCATTTCCAGTCCAGTTTCTGTGTCCTTCTCTTGGCCCATCCATTATAGCAGGAAAAACAAGCATCACCAATTCATTATTCAGAAAACAGATTATTTAAACATATACACCCTTATTTGACATGTATCTCAGAGAGAAATCTATTGAATGTATTAACACTGTTGATCATTAAAATATTAAAGGCCGTATGAGTGAGGTGAGAGAACATTGCTCAATGTGTTTGTGAAATGTGGCTGTTCTGAAGAGAGAAACAGTCTTTTTGGGCAGGATGCCCAAAAGCAATGCCTCTAATTTTTTTCCCCCTCTCTCTCTCTCTCTCTTTCTCTCTCTCTCTCTGTGCTGCTGTGCCCGTAGCAAAAGAGAGCAACACTCATATATTGCGTTTCCTGCCTGCAGGCAGACTGTGAGATCTTTGATTAGGTACCAGTTTTTCTTCTGTCTCTGTGATGCTTCCTGCAAGTCCCTCAAACATACACAAAAGTAGATTTCAGAATATGACGTATAACGGTGTGAATTGGATTGCTATATAATCACATTGTGCCATCAAAGCTCTACTGGACTGTTTCATTTATATTGTTGAATGGTCAATGTATTCACCACCATTTGCCATTTAATAGCTCTTTCAACCTTCTGTTTCCATGGAACCACAGAGGCAAATAATTAGGTGTGAGTGTTCAGTGTAGAAATGAGACATTTCAACCGTTACCATTTTTTTCCCCCTATGGGGGTATTTTTGTACCGCACACAATCAAGACCTGGCTATTGATGACACATTTAATGTATCCATGGCGACGGAGTGCAACAGGTGCGTATCTGCTGCCAACACCAAACCGGACAGCTTAAGCTGAAGTTGTTACAGCAGCAGCCATAAAACACGAAACGGCAGGTGTCTAATTTTTCTTTGCGTAGAACCCACCAATGACAAAGGAGCCCAAGAGCCTGCTAATGGGCCACACTTTAGCACTCCTACACAGAGCAGTCGCGACTGGAGGTGTTAGTCAAGCGACGGGGGGGCCAAGACCAGGGTCTGAGAGCAAGTCTTCCTGAACGTAAAGAGACTGATTTAGACTCAGGAAGCTTAATGGTCTCTTTATGATGAATGCATATTGTGGAGTGCGGAGAACGTGGGTAATAAAACGGCTTTCCTGAAATTACATTATATTACAGAGGTTGATGGATCGGTCCAGAGGGGACTCGTGACAAAATGCAGCGTTCATAATGTACACTTTCTCATCTTCTTCATCTCTCTCTTTTTCTCTCTCTCTCTCTCTCTCTCTCTCTCTCTTTCTCTCTCTCTCTGATAGCTCGCTTACCCATTCTCAGAAATGTCTCTCTAGCCCCAGTGCAATAAATCCACCACATATGAAAACATACAGTATATCGCTCTGAGTATCCAGAGCATTTCAAGCCACTGGGATTATGCATCATCACTTATAGCATAGAATTCAACTCAACTATTGGCCATTTATATTAAGTTTCCTTGAAGCCTTTGCTGTTGAAAACTAATCAGATTAAGTTATATTTTAAGAAAGCTATTAGTTTTAAATATTACTCATGTATTATAATTCTTATACTAATTTAGAGGTATTTTTATACAGATGACTCTGAAATTAAGAATTGAGTCTGATTTGAATGTTGAGTAACGAACAAGATGACTCAGTCTCCAATTTTACCTTTACCAATTCCAAATCCCCAGTAAAGCTCATTCTCCCCAGCAAGTACAAAGCAAACACTGCTCGTTTTGAATGGCCACACCTGCCATGCCAGACTCAAAACTGCAGCCTGACGCACACACTGCTGCTGTTGGGAACTCCATGTCCTCTGTGTCCTTTGGCAGGTTCTCACCCAAAGTCTATTCTGTTCCATGAGCCGCATGGCTAGAACAGACTTCCGTCTTCAACCAAGTGCTGGGAACCATGGCCGGCAGACAGAGTTTAAAACAGTCGACTGCTGGCACAGGGGGGATGTCCACTGAGAATACTTTGTTCCTGCTTCCAGCACGCACTGCCTGCATGGAACTCGTGTACACAGCAGATTAGTCTAAAACAATTATGTTTTGCAGAGCAACTGAAGCAGTTCTGCATGCGTCAAATGAAAATTTTCTCCAGAATTTGAACTCTGAGCTTTTTTTTGGTAAAACTTTTTTCATATGTTAGCTGTATTTTAAACGCTAATAAACAAACTTCTGCTGCTTAATGACTCATCTGTTTAGCAACGGACACAAAGCTACCGTCAGATGTGATACCTTGTACCCTTGTGCTGAGCGATATTCTGAAGTGCCAACCAAGGAACAGTAACACCGTTTCTTGTAAATTGAGAAAAATAACCCTGGTTACATAACACCCAACAGACTTGGAACAATGCACACTAACTTGATGACAACAGTCACCAAGGGAATACTGCACATCACATCAAATGTCAATATTGGTGAGAAAAATGCTCCTTTTTTCATCTAGACCCAACACCTTCACCTAAGAAGAATGTCCACGGGTTCTGTTCTCCTATTCAGACTGTCACGGCACATACCTAAGGTATGACAGAGACAAACAGATTTGCACATAAGGCTGCAAATCCTGTAAAGAAAAAACAAAGAGCAAAGATCATTCAGCCATTGAACATTTTTATTCTTCACACTGTAAGCAGAGCCTTCTGCTGTGAAGTGGCACAGAATGAAAAGAAAATGATAAAAGCAGGAACACCGAATTTCCATCAGCCGATGACAGAAAATAACAGCTCAGTTCACATGATACCCTCTACCCCCATCCCCACCTACCATCCCACCTACCAACCACACACACACACGCACACACACACACACACACACACACACACACACACACACACACACAACCACACACACACACACACACACACACACACAACCACACACACACACACACAACCGCAAACAAAAAGACTGCTTTAAAAAGGATTTATTTTGTTACTTGTTTAGACATTTACGCATTCGTTCATTCTGTGTTGGGAAACTAAATGGATCAAGTTCAACTCAAGTTGATTCATGCATCACGATGTATATGTCATTCTACGGTATAATGTAACATGAGCCAAGTCATTCCTGTTGAATTTGAATTGGATATCTGTGTTTTTGTATGTTCTCACCTTAATTGAATTGGATATCTGTCTTTTTGCATTTTCTCACCTCAGTTTTGCGGGACACAGGTTTCTGAAGATCTCCCCTGAAGATCTCCCCTGAAGGCACAAAGAACCATCTGTAGTCCTTTCCCGCCAGGTGCTTTGGTTCCTCCAACATCAGCCTCTACCCTACCCTTTACCCCTGACATCACACCTGCCCCTCAGAACATCCAGCAGCGGGTGAGCCGAGGTCTTCAAAGGTTGACAACATCAGTCCAATCAATAATTCACCACACCTGTACAAGTTCCTCTTCATACACATACATGACCCACATAATCATTCTCTCTCCACCGTGGATACAAGCTGAATCCATTAGAATGACAGATAGCTGGAGGGAACAGTGAGTATGGTATATGGTACAGGGATGAAGAAGATATCTGAATTGAATTGAATTGAACTGTAGGGTTGTGACATGTGGTTGATATATTCTGTCCAATACTGGATTTCTTAAACTCAGATTCAAACAGCATGCTTGCTTCTCAGTCAGTCTGACTGAATTACCAATTGTCAAAGTAAATGACCGCCAAAACAAATAAACAATAACGCCCACAAAAAACAAGAGGACAACATAATTTGTTAACTTCTCCGTCAAATAAAGGTGTGTGTTGGTCCTTTCTCGTAATAGCAAGGTACTAAATATTTAATTGTCACTGTAGTGCCTTGATGGCAATTTGACAGAATCAAACTCTGGGGGTCATTATAGATTCTTAAAGGTGAAGATAACCACAAAACGTAGACATGCACTCCTGACTTCCACACGCCGTCAACTCATTTGACCCTGTGGCTGTTTGACTAGAGAACCACTTGATCATGCATGCGGGCAATTACAAGTCAGGATGAAGTCTAAAAGTTCATAGCTGTCAGTCATTATTTAATGTGCTTTTACCGGCTCATGAAGAATTCTCTCACATGTCATGCCACTTTCCCTCAGTGTCAGTTTGGCTGGACTGCAGGTTGACTTCAGCTCTGTAGAATGGATTTCAGTATGCCCGACTGTAAAAATACTTCACAGTACCCTAATTACTGACAAAGTCCTTTAGAGGACAGGTGAAGCTCAGAATAACTGCTTATTAGAATAGCTTTTCAAGATCCAACAGTGGAAGTCAGAGAGATTCCAAACACTCCCTCCTCATTAATACAATCATTTGTTTCAGTCAAAGCAGTGAAAGACAAACACGGCCAGTCATTTCCTGTCTCTCCAGCCTCTTTGATTTATAACCCAAGAGGACAAAAAATTACTGGTGCGAAAGGCCTCATTACAAACCAAGACAGCCTTGAAAAAGAAGGCTTTTTTTTTCTTTAACCCAGCTCGTGCTGAATATGCAAACTCGCCTCACACAAAATGAAAGTCTGCGTCGCCGTGTGGTTTTGTACCAGTTGTGTTTCGGACAGCACAATTCATTTTGCTTAACTAATTGCAGCATTAAGTGTTAATCCACTGTATGACCATAGGTAACTCAAATGCAATCAACACTTTTAAGAGGTTAAACTGGTAACTAGGAGCAATCACGTAAAACAATAATGTTTACTTTGCACTACAGCACTGACATATCATGGCTTGATTTCTAAAGGAAACTATTTTAAGACTCCTGTGCAGTACGTAAAAATAGCACACTCCATCTATTGCAAAAGTGTGAGTAGACTTATCCTACAATGACACAATTAATATGAACTTTCTTTTTTTCCCCAAGAAGTTGCTGCCAAGTACCTTTGATCAATCTCATCTTGGTTGAAACCAAACTTTTCTCAAAGCCATTCTAAAATTTACTCTTGGATGAGTTGCACTGTGAGTCTTATTGATAAGACTTCCATTTGGCAGTCGGCTAACTGTCACTAATTAGGAAAGAAAGCTTCCTCTGTAGAAACAGGCACATCGATTTTTCAATAGAACTATTTTTGTCCCTTTGCCTCATGCAAATCTGCATCTCTGTGTAATTATTTCTCTCTATTTCACCAGCACAGTTTCACTCATATCCCATTAGTGAGTATATTAGCTGTGATTCATCCCATGTAGAGGTTTGTTTCCCCCCCCTTTCCTGATGAATATTCACTCCTTCATTTCTAAACTGCCCTGATTGGTGAGGGTTGCATTTAATTCAGTCATGTGCTACACTGCAACCACAACCAGTTCTTGGTTTAATTACAAAAATGGAGAAATTTTAATGTGACCTCAAAAAAAAAAAAAGGCACTGAAATGTAAATGTATTTCATTGGAAACAGAGCAAGATGTTTTTCTCAGCTGTACCAATCTAAAGAATTACCCCTCCAAGTAAGCATGTCGTGCTAAACAGGTCTGTGTTTCTGAGTGTCCAAGTTTCTAGTTATCCACATAGATAATCCATCTCCTTTCCCTATAGCTGCTGTCAGTATTATTGGCCTTTGTTGTGCGATTACTCCAGGTAACGAGCTGCCTAATAGACTGGTCACAGTCTGCTTATCTTCAAGCTACAATGCGTTGGTTTTAATGACATTGGCATAATTTTCTTCTCTTCGTATGCTTTCTCTCATTAAGCTTCAGCAAAGCCTTTTTCACACGCACTATTGAATGTTAAGCCCCATTTCAAAACAACATTAGCGCCAATTCCAAGATCATCTTTTCCCACAAGAGCAAGATTTCCAGATAGAAGGACAATTAAATACTTTAGTATATGAAAAGTGACGGAAATGAACGAAGTTATGAGCCCAGCTGGATGCCTCTGTGGCAACTTGTTACCAAAACAGGCCACTATTTTTAGACGTATCTGACAGGGAATATTACAAAATTACCTTTCACAGTAACCTGGAGTGACATCGTCCCTGACTTGCACTAAGTGCTGGGAGCTTTTTCTGATGTGAATCGAGTGTAGCTCTCCCTCTAACCAAACACCATAGCCCTGGAGAGAACACACACGGTACGAGCGAGGAGAAAGTCTCTCTACAGAATCTGTACAAGTCAGGCATGAAGGAAACAGGAGTGAGATTTTTAAAAAAATGAGCTTTTTGGGGAGGAAAGCTTTGGAATAATTGCTTTATAACTCGCTGAGTCAGCAGTTTTCAACATCATGCAATATCATGACTTTTTTTTTTTTTTTTTTCCCTTGCCACACATTACGTTTGCTGAGTTTGCTGCTCATTTTATTCAAAACCTACAACTGAATTACAGTGTCTACAATTGAAAAAAATCATTTCAGAGATCATATATTAAATCAATGCTGGCTGTGTGATCTCACATCTAATGCAGCACTCAGTGTAAAGCAAGTCGATAACATGCAGGACACTCAGTTCAATGCCCACCGAGTCTTAATCACACACTACTTTACAAGCCAGGACACAGTGTCTCATTAAAATCCTCTTTGGATCTGGCTGCAAATTTCTAAATTACAGACAGTGACATTACTTTTCTGATGTAATGAAGTGGTGTGTGCATCCCTGTATTGCGATCAGAATGCCTTGTCAAAGTTGTCTTTTTTTTTTTTTTTTTTTTTCCTTTGTTTTTTTTTTTTCTTTTTTCCTGTTAAACAGGCTTTGGTTGATGGTGATTCTTGTCCCGTTTCATGGAAAGGATCAGGACAGCTGCTGTTCTGACATCACATCATAAAATTCCATTGAAATTGCGTGTGGCAGGGTGACCTCGTGTTTTATGTAATGTGCTCAGTGTGGCTGGGCTTGAATCTGACCAGGCGCCGCGTGGAGAAAAGCCTGTTTACACTGGGAATATATTTACATTCATGACACACAAATGTGCACGACTCATTTCTCACAAGAATATGCTTTTGCTCTCTCTCTCTCTCTCTCTGCATTAGCGAGAGACATTGGGGTAAATATTTAAAAAAAAACAAAAAACAATGTGTTGAAAAGACGTGATTGTCTTGGTATAGCAGTCTAAAAATAGACCAGTCAGTCGCATTTAAATAAATAAATAAATATGTACATAAAAAAAAACCTGCTCATTGTACATGAAGATAAGAATAGCTGGAGAGCTAGCTAGCGCAGCAGGGGACTTAACAAGATGTAGCCATGCGTTAAAGTAAATGGAGAGGATGAGAGCTGGGATTAATAATTGAGTGTCTCATGTCCAAGATGCTTTTTTTTGGAGGGGGGGGGGACAAAGTCATTCATTATGATCACTGTGGTCCTTGCACTCAGAGAGACCTTCCAGTCCCAGTTCATAATTTGCCTTTACTCATCGTCTTTTAATTACTTACTGTATTTATTACGGTCAATTGCTTTTTCTCTTGACTTCGTATTACTTGAGTCAGACACACCACAAAGCCAGTTTTTGGATTTATTACGACAAGTGTGTTTGCCATTTGCCAGCTCAGAATGGCATAACAACATAAGATGTTCTGTGATTGGCTATGGCACACAAACAGTTTGCACTGCTAAAGTAAGTGTCTCTGGTCACGCTGGACCACAGCATATTCTGGAAAATGCTGTTGGCGTCTTTGGGACCCTGAGGTGATTGACGTGTACGGGAGGGAGATATGACAAAGATCAAGCAAAGGACGGCAGAGTCATAGCGATCCAGACGTGGAATATGGGGGGAATAAAATATGGATGCCTGCTTACACGCGATGGCTCCGGCACAACTGGCCTGGAGGGCTTGGAGTCAGTGAATGATTTACGTAATAAATTGTAGTGGAGTTGGTCTCGCCATGCGAAACACAGCAGACTGAATACACAGAACTCCTCCATTTACCTCACCTGTCTTCTCTTTGCTCCTCTCTCTGAGTTACTGTATGTTTGGTCAGGCAGGAGCACTTTAGATGAAAGGTTAAAATCCCTGTAAAGACCTGCAGCAAACAACATATAATATACATAAAGGGCAAGTAATGGTAAGCAACGTGAGATTCATTCATGACAGCCAGCTCACACAGTCATGCCAAAGACATTATCAGGTGCACTGGAACGATGCTGAACACAGGCTGTATCTGTCTCAAAAATGAGGCTAATAATAAAAGTAATGATGAATAATGAGTAATGATGAATAATAAAAAGTGTAATAACAAAAACAACAACAACAACAATAATAATAATAATAATAACAGCATTCTACTGCTAGTAGGGTTAGGAAATTAGTGTTACTCTGATCAAGGAAAAGTTGACATAACTAAGCACTATACCTTTAACTATCCCTTGCACTTTCAGTCTAAGGACAAATTTAGCAACTCAGTTTGACCTAAATGGTGAAGCAGCTTTTCTTAAGGTGAAGGAAAATAGCCATTCTGTCCTTTCCCTGAGGTGACACGGGCGTAGACCAGCCTAACTTTAGACTTCACAGATATTCTCTTATTTACCTCTGCATTTCCCAAAATACTGTTTTCCTGACGTAAACGGTATGGCTCAGAGACCTCTCCTGCAGGTCTACTCTAATGGATCACAGTTCACAGTGTAAGAACTGTACTGTAAACATCTTTTCCATTGGAATATAGCAGCATCTCCTGGAAAGAGTGTGTAATTACAAACTACTGCACGAAATTTTAGGGAAAGTTGCATAGTCACCAGTGAGTCATTTGTGGAAAATTCTAACTTTCCCAATACAGGAAACTTAGAACTACTATGCAACTAAGAGGGTGTGAAAATGTGCGATTGCAGATTCAGTGCATTGTTTTGCATCACCTAAAGAAGACTGTGCCTGTGTACATTCAGCCCAAAATACATGTACTCAAAACTATTAGCACACACTGCAAACGCTCATGTCTTATCATTCTTTGTTCTCATGTAACCGTGACATAGAACTCTAGATCGCTTCTTGGTTAAATATCAGAGATATAGAAATATATTATATATAAATCAAAAATATAAATTATAGGTATATAAGCAGTAGGTGATTTGTTATTCTTTAACAAGGGGGATGGCCCAATGGTCACTGACACTACTCTATAGAGTGTACAGGGGGCTGGCAGGTTAACAAGGGGGATGCATTTTGGTCATTTTGCGAACAAGGGGGATGACATCCCCCCTCATCCCCCTACAAATCACCTACTGTATATAAGTATATATGAATATATATATAAATGATGTGTGTATGTGTGTGTGTGTGTGTGTGTGTGTGTGTGTGTTTGTGTGTGTGTGTATGTGTGTGTGTGTGTGTGTGTGTGTGTGTGTGTGTGTGTGTAGACTCTTGAGGCCTTTTAATCTCAAAAATCTATCCCTAGTTTTTAGAGCAGACCAAACTGCTTTTATGATTAACATTTATGATGTCAGCAGACAATGGCAAACATGTTTTGCATATCACACATCTCCCTGTAGTGTTGGACAATCTTTTTTTTTTTTCCTACTGAAATAAATATCTGAAGGAAATTATAAATAGCATCCTCCCTGTGGAGAGGTGTCTAGAGTATGCTTCTAAATTTGGGCCTTAATCAGTGTGAAGGAGAATCACAGACGATTACCTCTTGTGAAAATCTAGAAGCTCCCTCATTTGTCCAAGCTCTCTCATATGTAGAAACCATTACAAAGAAGTCACATAAAATAGTGTCTTCAGTCCTTTACTTCTCTTTCTTGTCACAGGTTGCAGAGTGACTGTGGTGATACAGGAGAACATTTTGGTCCTTACAGTAGGTTTTTTTCACAGTCATTGTGTGACATCTGATGTGTAGTGAGATCTTTTTCTGTCAGCAGAAGTTTGGTAGTGACAGTGTGACAGATCATACGGTTCTAGATTTTTTCCGCAAATTATTCATCTATCAAGGATGCACGTACTGCATAGAATGTCAAGCTCGAAATATTCACAAATATTTCTATTTTATCGGCTGTTTGGTCCAAACATAAACGACCAGACATCACAGTGTCTGCACCTGTCTTAAAACATATCTCAAGACATGCTTTTGAAGAAATCATATTAAGGGCCCCCTGAATATCGAAGACTCCAGGATCAGAATCTATAGATGCTGAAAATGTTTTCTCAAGAAGCCTTTGGACATTGTATGTGTACTTTAATTTGTGTCCTTATTTATTACCCTAATGATAAATGGTTTGTATTAATGCTGTGCATACATTGCATATATTCCTGAATAAACTGCATGGCACAATAAATCAAATTAATTCATATTGAACTGTGAAATTCACAACTTCTAATGCTCCAGCGTATAACTTCCAGCTAGCCTTTTGTGCACACGACATCTAAAAAGATGCAACAATTCACATAAGAATCCATCAGTAAAATGAAAAGTTTTATTTACTACTCAGTAACAAATAAAGCATATTTAGCAAATACAGTTCTATGTATTTATAGTTTAATACTTTAATAGTTAATCAATGTTATCACCTAATGACTGTCTCATCTGCTGGATGATCATTTTACTACATTTTTTTGTGTAAAAATATGTAAACACACAACAATGAACCCAATGAGCTGGATAAACAGCAATACAAGATGAGAAAATCTCTTCAATGCATTCTCCATTTCACTGGTGCGGAGTTACTCACAAGGACATATGTGCTCTCTAATTTCCTTAATTTTGTTTAATTTGATTCTGTTCTCCAGTTGTCTGAAAGGAAATAGAATTATCCAGTAATCATTTGAAGTATATTAGAAAGACTTCCAACCATCACAGACACAGAGTAATCACAGTAGAGCACCAAAGGCATCTTTAGCAGTAGGCTATCAGTATGGTGTTTTGTGAAGTACGGTGTGAAATATTATCAGTAGTATATTTATTGTCATTATATGGGGTGTAGGTGTGTGTGTGTGTGTGTGTGTGTGTGTGTGTGTGTGTGTGTGAGAGAGAGAGGGAGAGTTCACACATTCTATCATCTGTGCAAAGCCATGAAAAGCCCTCTGAAATTAGCACAATAATGTTTCTGGAGACACTGTGCACAGTGTATTCAGAACAACAATTGTATATCTCTTTAGATATGGATTCAAAATGCATCTCAGGATGATTAAAGCTATCTTAAGATGTATTTGAAAAATTGTCCTTAAACATGTCAAAAGGTGCAAACTTTCACTGAAAAGTATCCATTAAACTGTTGTAATGTATAATGAGAATCTCATGTAGCCTCATATTTATTATCTATTTGCAGGACAGCGACAGTTTTTGAAGCATGAGTCGATTTTAGTTGTCACCATGCACCAAATGTTCGCACTGTTTAGTTGTCAGTAATTAGTTCTAGAACAAATATGTCAACTAAGCATCGCTCGCGGAGTGGCTAATCGGGAGAAACGGGAAGATTCCCAGTGGGCCGGGCAGGTAATGTGGCAGGGGAAGACTCAGTAATTGTCATAAAAGAAGCTCTACCTGACTGGTCGATACAACGTTGCCGCTCTGACTTTGCGTGCATGCATACAGCCTTTCAAAATCATGGCACCGCTAAATTGCTGTCATAACGGATTTCACTCCTGAGGAAATCCTATGGATTCTTGATGTCAGACAGTAGACATCCTGAAGTGCTTCAAGTAGTCATCAAATTTCAAGTTAGAAAAAGAACATTAAGGGTCTTTTTTTCTGCTGCTAAATATAGTGGCGGATCATTTTTTTACCCTTAAGACAACACAAAATGACCAACAAATTTACTGTAAAGTTTCTGGCAAACATGACACCACTTAATTGTCGTGCTCTCTCTAAAGAAAACAAAATAGAAAATGATCTCTTGAAACTTTAAAACATTGACCCTAACTGTAACGTTGCTACCAGTCAGAGCGGGGACGTTGTATCGACCAGTCAGGTAAAGCCTCTTTTATGAATATTAATGAGTCTTCCCCTGCCACACTACATTTCGAAAATTTGCATGGAGTGTGGTGGTGTGGTGGTTGGGGGTGGAAGATGCGAGTAAGACATTGAAAAAAAAAGACAAGATGGAGAATAGAAAGAGAAAAGGGCGAGCTGAAAAAGCCAGAATAAAAAAAGAGGAAGCTTTACAAGATGACGCCGCCAAATGTGCCAAGCTCAGCAACTTGTTTATGATTAAAACAAGTTCGCAGCTTGATAGTGAAGGCACAGAACAAGTGCCAGAAGTTGATGGTGACGATGAGACAGGTATGCTAGCTTAGGCTACAGTGCCAAGATGTCAGGCATGCAAAACAAAAGATAGCGTATAACGTTACTTACAAGCCACAATTCAAGTTCAGTGTCAAGGAATTGTGTGGCTTTATGGAATGTAACGTATACGATACAAAGTGCTTTGTTAAATGCAAAATGGTATATCGCGACGCTAAGTGTCAGACACTTTGTTGTCTGCTGTAGTGTCTCAGCAGCAGCCAGTAGACCGGTTTCCTGCTGGCAGTGAAGAAGAGACAGTACCAAGACACATTGTGAGGTGATACAGAATAGTGCAATACATATCAATGTTTCAGGGTAGGATATGTAAGTTTTTTTTTTATTTTGCTCTTTTTCTCATCTATCTATCTATCTATCTATCTATCTATCTATCTATCTATCTATATTTTTTTCTTATCTACACACACACACACACACACACACACACATATATATATATATATATATATATATATATATATATATATATATATATATATGTTGTGAAGCTACACTTATTTGCACTGAATCAGAAATGATGATGTTCTAGAAAAATACATTGTGAATAACAAGGTTGTAGAGAAGAGCGCACAATAGCGGACTTACATAGTAAAGATATAATTATATATATCCAGTACAATAGGTTGTGCACTGCAGTGGGCTGGTGTGAGGCATGAAATTCCTGGGCTGAAAATGAGTCCCATTCCGGCCCTGAGTGTAATTAAGGCGTCTGGTGATGTACAAAAACAGAGAATTGAGTCAAAAAGTGAATGAGGGAGGCGAGGGTCAGGGTGTTTTGTCTAGAACGAGTGCTGGATTATCATTTTAATGTGTAATAATTTTCCTGTGTTATGTCCCTCTGCGCCCCCATCAGCTCAGCAGTGGCAGTGCCATGGGTAAAGGGGGGGGCATTAGTGCCAGGCCTCGTTATCTTCTTATGCCCTTCACCTGGCGGCAGGTGAAGTTGGGCATAGAGTGGCTTAGAACTCCTCCCTCTCTCTCTCTCTCTCTCTCTCTCATTCTCAGTTTTTTTTTCACATTTGATACTACACGCTCACATCTGCACACCCACACACGGATCCATTTTTTTCACCTCTCGTCATTTTTAATTTATATTTTGCCTTCCAGTAAATTCAACCTTGAGTGAAACCTATCTGGTGTTTGCCTTGTTTTATGTTGTGGCTAGAGCTGGTCGTAACACCTGATACTTACAGGCATTTTTGATAGCTAATTGACTATCAAAAAGAACCCCTAACCAACTAATATTTCTTGATTTTAATGGAACATGCTTGGTCCCAATCAATGACTGTAAAAAGCATGGACAACATGGCTCCATGCCCTTCTGTTCTATAGAAATGAAGCAAAAATCCTTCCGCCACGTTGTCAAATTTGGAGCCAGAGTCTGCGTAGTAGAGACGAGAGTCGAACTGTGTGTAAGTCAGGTTCACCTACTCATTTGGTTAACCAATACCAAGGTTAATAATTCATTATTTGAGACAAATGGCTATTCCGAGCGCACTGTAAACTAACTAGCCTTGTTATAAAATCCGTCCTAATGTTATTTGTTGTGTGTTCACTGACTTCCAGCCAAGGCTGTCAACCATTTCATTCCCAAGAATGTCCACGCCTTCTTGCGATATAGTAGAATGAAGTTTTAAAAACTAATTTCTGGGTAAAAATAAAAAATGTGCAGATATCAGCGTAGGGAAAACTAACTGTTGGAATTAGACACTGTAGATGGAAAGACAGTTTACACAAGAGAAGTGACATGGAAAATGATTTATTTTAGCTATTTTGTCATTGAAACAGATGAGGATGGGCAGTGCTACATGTTATAGTGCCGCTTGCCGGCAGGGGCAGTTATAAGGTGTTCAAATCTTCGGTATTTAAATCTTCGAACAGTTTCTGTTTGACATTGTAGCCTATTATGTTTAAAACGTGAGTTCATGTTGTTTTTAATTACTTTTATGAACAGAAACAGTCGCTTACCCCTGAAACTTACATGGGTTACTGAGTACTGTGAATGTATTTGACAAAATCTGTTACTTTATATGAATGTTATGGTAAATGTTATGGTAACTTATTTGCGTGTAGACTGAATATGCTTAGGGATGTATCAAGATCACACGTAGCCTGCTAACAGAGAGGGTATATGAGGCACTGTGTATTGGTTAAACTGGGAATAGCAATGTTAGGATTCAACTAGTAAAGATAAGACAAGTTGACATATAAAATGTTTTATTGCTGTTTATGGATGTATGATTGATGTTGCCTAAGATGATTTTCATAGTTAAGTTATATTCTTAGTTATAGTTATATAGTTATATTCATAGATAAGATAAGGAAGGTGAACTAAAATGGATTTAATTCAAGACTGTAATGAGAGCAGCTACACAAAAACAGCACTGCTGTTCCTGACATCATTTTCCATCTTTTAGACATTGTTGGCACCACCCCAGACCTGGTAGGTGTTACGTATAGTACATGCTTTTTGATAAAGAATTTAAACATCCACTATCCTCCAGGGGTAAAAGTCTGAGGTCCACATCTGTGAGTATATGTGTGTGTGTGTGTGTGTGTGTGTATGAAACCTTCTGATTTAGGCTCTTTCCAGCTCTGTTGCTTGATTGGTGATCTGTGTATCTTCATTTCACAGATGTTCCGATGTATTCGTTGATTACACCGATGAGAACTTAATTTGCATTTACTGACAGCGCAAATGTGGATACGTTTCCGTGTATGACAAAAAAAGAACCTTGCTAGCCTGCAGGTGGGTATGATAAAATGTTGCATAAAAGCAATATCACACTGTTTTTTCACACTGTGATTCACATGAGAGTGGGACAGTCAAAAATGCTTAACGTGAAAAACGCTTAACGGGTGTGTTTGTGTGAAACTTTCTGTGACAGGTAGAGACTCCAGACTGCTCACATTTATAGCTATTCCATAGTAATGAGTTAGAAAACAAAACAACAGCAGTAGAACTATGTAGAGTCTACCATACAGTCTACCGAACACCACCAGTCCTATAGAAGTATAGACTGTGGCATTAAAGTAGATAGGGAAATTTGTAGTGATTCTGTTATAGCTAAAGGTAGAATGTGTGCCAGGACAAAAGCTAAGGCACTGTGTGAAAACATCCTGGTACCCCACTCCGTCAGGTCACACACTGATTACATTGTGAACAAGATTAATTTCTCCGTGGCCAGTGATGCATCCATCAAAGGTGCAACAAGATGCTTACCCATCCTGTTGAGATATTTTCACTTTGCAGGGTTCATACACATTTTTACCAATAAATTTCTATGACTTTTCCATGTCTTTGAGGCAAAATTTCATGATCATACATTCTCTGAAACGTCTGTGTATACATGAAAAATAAGGATAAAAATCCATGTAACAATTTACCACAGCATATTTTAACTAAAATTAACGACAAGCGGTTTGAAGCAAGACATGATTAAATAGCCATTTTCCGAGCATTGCGCGAATTTACACTTCGTTAAGTACAAGCTGCAACTCAGGTCGGAGGCTGACGTCACTCCACACAGAGAACAAAGTAAAGTGACGCGACTGATCTGCCCGAATATTGAAGTATTTAATACAGATTTTTCTCTGTCGATCTCAACTGTACCATATTTATGATTAAGATGGGTGCTCGGTTGCAGTTTTAAGGTTATTGCTACCGGAATACAAGAAATTTAGATGTCAAAATGGCCTACTTTTATTATCATTTAAAATAAACAATTCTGCTAGTAAACACATTTGCACTTTTTGAATTTCAGTAACGGAAGGCTTGTGTTGCTCTCTACCAAGGCGTCATAAATTCGCGCATAAACTAGGAAAAATAACGTTCGTTTGTGATTCTCAGTCCTGGACCAAAAAAAACCCCAAATTGATACCATCACTCAACAACAAATCCGGGAAACCATCTGAAAAGTGGTAGTTTACCTCTGAATTCGTAAAATGACTATCTTAGTAAATTAAGGTCTACAATAAATTTAGTTTAGCCTACTGCGCAGATAGGCTAATCACTGTGTTATTTGTGAATAAAGGTAAGCTATGGAAGTAATGCCAACCGTCGACACCGCAAAGACAGCGAACTCTGGATTAAATGATGTAAATAATGTCTATTAAAGAGTGTCAAACTTAAAAAAAAGTGTGACTTGCTGTTTCTCATATTCATAATCTGCTTATTATTGAGTAGAAAGTAGAGTATTCTGAAACAACGGGCCAAAACGTTGCCGTTACGTCACAGACATTCGAAGCTTCGCTCGAAAAGGGTTGGCCAAAATTCGACTGGCAAAAAAGTGGCATTCGATAAACCACGTATAGCCTACTCTATAAATCAGGTATCTGTGAAGCAAATTCCCATGACTTTTCCAAAACTGTCTGTTTATTTTCCCAGAACTTTTCCACATGACCGTACGAACCCTGACTTTGAGAAGGGTGTACAACGTGTGCTACTGGACTTTTACAGTGGTAGTGAGGAAACATCAGGGGCCATTACCTGTATATACCTACATACATACATATGTGTGTGTGTAAATAACACGTGTGCACTTTTACAACGTTCTCATATTTATGAAAATAAACTAAAGTTGTGAAGGTACACTTAGTTGCACTGAATTGTAAAGGATTATCTTCTAGAAGAATATACTCTGAATAACAATATTGTAGAGCGTAGTGCACTATAGCGGACTTACACAGTAGAGCTGTAATTATTAGGAGTGTGCATCTCTCCCTTATAAGACGATCCGATCTAGATACATGGGCTACCATACGATTCAGGGACGATACATTTTAATATGGAACGATTCGATGCGGTGCAATACGATGCAATCTGATACAGTTCTTAACATTTGTTTAATGCAGGCATTCATTTTCCATTGTAATCAAAATAAGCCAATTCTATAAAAGTGGCACTGTTTACCTTTACATGGATATATTTAATAAAAGACCAGGGAATCCCAAGTATTTTTGTTACTTTATGGCACAGGGGAAAAAAGGAAGACAAATCATCTCTGAATTCTGTGTCATTCTGTTTATTACTTTTCCAGTAGAACACGGACAAAAAGGACTTACTGTATGAACGAACATTTTAAGTCCTTAGCAATAAAACGGGCTATAGATGCCCTGGTCACCTTAGATCTCGCCAAGTTGTGGCTGGACAAAGTGTTTAATATCCATATCTTTGTATCGTGTGTTCTTGCTTGTGCTAGTTGTTGTTTTTACCTTGCAAGCAAGGCTAACGTTAAGCTCACATTATTTTGAGAGTAACATGGCTTGTAACGTTAGATCAGCGAGACTTCCGCAGCAGCTAAATAGAATTAGCTTCAAAGCTTCAGTCAACCAATTCGTAAATTTAGAATGGTCATGGTACATTTAGACGGATCCAGGGGTCCGCGTATCGATGTAGTTGCATCTTTAACCTTAAAACCGGTTTTCGATTCGTATCAGTGAATCGTTACACCCCTAATAATTATATGTCTCTCCAGTATAATAGGTTGTGAACTAGTGCAGGCTGGTCTGAGGCATTAAACTCCCGGGCTGAAAATGAGTCCTACTCCGGCCCTGCTAAGCACTATCTTATTACACAGATACAAACTATGAAGTGTAATTTGACAATCAATTTTGAGATATTAAACATCAGAGTATGTAAATTGTTACTCTTTTGTAATTACAGTTCCTTTCACACTCTATGAGAGGTCTTAGGGTGTCATATGGAGTGTGAAGACACCCCCCGACATCTACCAGGACACATCTTCAGAATGATTCTTGAGATGTTTTAAGATATCTCATGTTTGTAGCTGAACATGTCTGAAGACAAGCGTAATATGTATGTGTTGTTGACAAGTGTCATATGTATGTGTTGTCACTTGATGGACCGGTCAAGAATATCTCCATCTTCGATAATCCTCAAATATTCTTTTTGTAAATAATGTTTCTATGTGATAACACTCCACAGAGACGACGCGGTGCTAATAAATCTGCAGCTTTAGTGAGTGGCTCAAACTGTAGGGGAAAACTGGTTCGGTAGTGATATTGTAGTCACGATGTTCGATGTTTGTCTTGCACGAGCTACCGTACTGTTGCATTCAAAAGACGTTTCTCGGGTTGCCATCGGTGACGCGTCCCTTGTCAACCAAACCCCTCCCAGAGGCCTTGCCTCTCGAAGTGTGATTTGTCCCCTATTCCTGGCCGTTGGAAACTCGCAAGGTGTTCGGACGAATTAGCTGTCAATCTCTTACGCAAATCTATTTACAGATTGAGAAGAGGCTCAACTCGAGTATCAATTCAGATTAAAACGAATCTGCCGTTATCCAAGAGAGGCATCAGCCTGAATTTTGGTGCCACTCTGAACTGATTTTTTTTTACATCTCCTACAGTTATTTCCAGAGCGAAACCTTGAGGCTATTTTATTTTCCTCTTTTATTCGGCGTAACTGAAGATTTCGGAAATAATGTCTTCGAACGAAGACAGAGCCAAGGAAATTCTGAAGGGTTTTAAATTGTATCCTTTTCAGTGGATGTGGGACTAACATTGGCTAGTGTTAGCCAGTCTTTCCTAGCAATAATACGCCAGGTCCGTGACTAATACTAGGTGGCTAATGGGGTCTCCATTAACGTTCATTAACTGATTTTGCTGTTTCGCTAGTATTGCATGTTTAAGCATGCGGAAAATATTTTGTTGATGAGCTAGCTTATTTCGCTAAAAGTTAGCGGGCTGTTGCTAGCTAGCTAATCACAAGTCCGCATCGTCTTACCTGCCTGGACGCCTTCAAGTTTTTCTATTAACTTAAGGGAGTTACTCGGTAGCCGGTAACTTGAAAGTTTTCGCACGCCAGTCAGCCCGCATTTCTCTGTCCTAACAAAGCCATTAAACATGGGCTGCAGATTTTGTTGTGCTTAGTAATAGCTGTCCGGAGCTAGAGTAAGTCTTAATTTGTTAGCCAGCTGGCTAGTTTGTGTAGCTCAAGGGCTAATCTTCGGATGCCACTGAAACAGTTATCTTGCTTGCTTGTTGACTGGACTCCTTGTTATGGGTGTGGAGTCCGCTCCATCATTGCACTAAACATAGTAGGCATCTTTCTGCTTAAACTTGCCCACCACGTTGTCGAGTTAGCGTTTTAAGCAAGAGTTGAACCCTACATTTACCTACTTTTGCTTTTGTTGGTGATGTTTGAATTTGCGAACTAACCCAGCTACCTCACAGTTTTAAGCTGACAGTGGTTTGTTACTTCAGCCTGTGTCTAGAAGCTCAGTTGCGTACGTCCTCTTTCGAACAAAAGTTAACGGAAAAAACTAGTCAGCCGCTGTTCATCATTCAACTCCAAGAATGCGTTCCAAAAGTTATAACCAAAGTTATATTGTCCGTAAGGTATGACTTTTACCTATGTAGTCCTAAAAATGGATTTTAGTGAAAGACAGTGTATGATATAGAGCAGATTTCAGCATGGACAGCGACTGATTTAGATGTGTAGTATTACGTTGTAATTGCGTGAGCATCGCGGAGTATCACACTAACCTGAAAAGTAGTTCCTGTCTGTTTGTGCCCTATGAACTGCAGCCAAGTTACCTAACCTTGCACGAATTTACCAGACTTTTGCAGACTTCGTTCATAGACAAGTGTGTATTAACCGTGTGAAATGATCTTACACAAGAGTGTGTGTCTGCCACCTAGGTTTACATAACGCAGGCCACCGTTTCTAAAATAGGTTCAGTAATACGGAGAAGAACCGCGCCACTCCTATTTTTATTCTTTTCTATTTGGCATGGAATATTCGTGTTTTTGTTTCCTTTGAAATTTCTGACCTTTATAATCCGTTTATGCTCTGAATATTATCTTTATTTTTCTTCAGGTGGGCAGGAAGTTATGTAGGTGACCTTCTCTGGAGAGGCAAGGGTGTATCTTCTTGGCTGGTAATTCTTAAATCCTTGATTTGCAAGGACAGGGATTTGCTGCCGTATGCTGCTTGCATCCCTGACTGGGTGTCTTGCATGCAGACTTTCTTGGCACTGGGCAGTGTCTTGGTTTACTATGAATTTGATTTGGTGATTTTTATATATATATTTTTTTTTTAGACAAAAGAGTTTGAGAGTGTAATATTATTTGAGAGCTGTGCCTCAGATAAGAATAATCCCAGCCCAGCACTGAACAAGAGGACTGCTTTTGCAACAATGTTAATTCCTCATATAGTAAAAGCCGTTAGGACTAGTAGAAAGAACTGGGAAAAAGCATACTTTTCTGGGGTAAAAGGAAACACACTTATTTGTAGATGTACAAATGCTGCTCTACTTGCAAATGATGTGATGCTGCTTTTGTGATTGTGTGACCATTATATCTGACTTGGGTGTTATGCAATCTTTTACATAGCAAGATCTAAAAGCAGTAACATGTGATCAGTAACATAAACCGTTGCTTAAAATAGGCTCTTGTGTTGTTTGGGTAAGTACTGTTAGTGATATGAAACTGTGTAAGCTGTTGACCAACCTGTCTACAGATATATCAGATAGCTAAATTTCCAGCTGATGAAGTTGCATTGGTCTGTAAAGAACTACATAATCTACATTTCAGAGGTTAAATGTTATTCTGATAAGAATTTATACTGTTTGTACAGATGTACAGTGTCTTTGTTAGCTTTTTTTGTTCACAACTATTTCTATGATTATGAAGTAATTTGCAAACAGGACTATAATGGTACAGAAGTCAGATTAAAGTGCTGGGCGTCACTGAAATAGAATTCTTCTGATATATGACTTGTGTATGTATGTTTATGTATACATATATGCATGTATGCACACTTTCAAACACTTTTTTTTTTGTTGTATTTTTAGATTTTTGAAAGTAGGCTGATTTCAGATAGAAAGCAAGGGACTCTTTTCATCAATACAGAAATACATCTCACATCTGTGTTGAGAGTCCATTTAATGGAAAGGCTGACTAGGTTGTGACCCTCTAGGATAACCAGGTTGTAGCCTCTGTGTTTGTATTCCTACTGTGGGCCTCAGGAGGGAATGCAGCGTACATAGTAACATCCCCAAGAGCAGTTCCAGAAAACGCACACACTGAAGAATATGGTGAGGATGAGAGAAGTTCATCCTGCTGCTGCAGTCAGTGTGGGAAGTGTTAACTCACAGAGAAGGAGCTTTTGTTTTCACTGATTGTTAGAGAACTATTCCGTCCTACCTCTAGGAATCAGCCCAACTGTGAAGCTTTGTGTGCTCAGCGATTTAGGCCAGCTCTGTTTTAGATGCTCAGTATTCAGTGGGGTATGTTGTGGATATCTCCATTCTAGCTTGGACACCGAAGACGCAAAACACTGCCGAGAAAATACTTGGTCAATGTTTTATCAATGCTCAGTTTCATTTAGTCTCACTGAAAGCAGAGGGTTTTATTGCTTTGCTGTGTGCATGGTTACTTCTGCTGAACATGAACGTGAAACACATTTGAACGTTTGACACTTTGCTGTTCTTGAAGGACTGCACGAGAAGATGTGGCAGGGTTTTGAAACAATGCAAGTGACTTTTTTAAAAGTGCATATGGCTTCCGTGAAAGCAACCATTCCCAGGGGACTAATTAAGTAGACTGTGTCACTGTTTGTGAGTAAAAGGGCCTTTCCTTCAGGGAGTCCCATTGCTTATCATGGGTGTGCTCAGCAGGTGTGATCCTGCAGACATCTGTCACTGTTAATCTCAAAGGCTACAGTACAACCAATCAGGAACACAGGTGCCTTATTGCACTCATCTCATCTTATGACGCTGACTGACATTTGGGAAATTACTATCTTAAAACCAGAGAAAAAAATGTGACTTGGCATTTAGTAGATTTTGTCGTGAGTTATTGTAGTCTGTAGCTAACTCTTGGCGATTCTTGGTGTGCTTCCAATGAAGTGGTATCCTTGCTTGAATAGATGGAATTTTTGGAAGCTGTTCCCTGATGAGAATATTCTAGAAAGCACAAGAAGCTGATAAAGGGAATACCTGTTGAGATAGCCTTGCCTTGGTCATCCTGATTTAAAAGGATTAAGTCTAAATTCAAAATCCCTTGACCATGCCATCCATCTTGTATAGTCTGCTGGTTTACGCTAGTACTAAAAATTTGTAGACTCTGATGGCTCTTTCCACCAAATCCTACAAGAGTTGCTTAAATCTAATCCCCTCAAAATCTCTAGCTAAGTTTTGTTGTTCTAAATCAGTACACTAAAGGCCACAGGCTCTGTTTTGATCTCGTAATGGAAAAACAACGTTAAGGTGTGGGCATTTCAGTGTTTTTCCATAGTGTGGGCTGATTAGGTGAAACTGGGGAAGAGAAATGCAGCCTGTATGGTCTATACTTATTCATATTCAACATGTCTGCTCAAATTGTCTTCAGAGGCCCAGAATCTGATAACAAGCTATGGACTGGGAGTCAAGGGACAGAGTTCAGTAAAATCTGAATGTACTTTTCAATGAAACCGCAGTAATGTGAATGCTCTTACCATTATATGCTCTTTAGTTGAAGATCCATCTGTATCGTATTGTTCATGTTGAGTGTTGTTCTTTAAATGTTGTGTCTGTTTTAGGCATATGATGCAGGAATGTTTAATGTTAGGGTTGTTTATTTCATCATTATCGCCTTTTCATTAAAAAATTCAGTTACTTAGAATTGTAGTTACTGTGCGGACGCACTGCATCCTATATACCTATTCGCAGCAGTATTGGAGATGGGTGTATAAGGAATCACAGGTGGTCTGAAAATGACTGGGTTCACCTGTCACTGACATCAAGTGTTTTGGTTGTCACTAACTTTTGTTCAGTGACCCTATTTGGCTCATATTAAGTGGGCCAAACTCCTCAGTGTAAGTGGAGGCCCTTGTTCTTGCTGAATCTATGTCGAGTCTGCCTTGGCACCTTTGTCCTCTCAACCCATTACCAGTTTCATAATTGCACGCATTGTCATCTGCGAATTCGTTAAACGTAGTGGACTAGTAATTGTATGTCGGCCTGTCTGCCAGATAAAAATGAATCACGGTTCATTAATGGAGACAGGAGGTCTCATCGAGACTATTTTCCTTTTAGGAAATTTGGGTTAAATTCACTTCCTGGGCACATCAGCTGTCGTCTTTTTTACGTTTATTTTTGGAATCTGTGTTCCAAACATAATCAGAGTTCTCTTATGAAACGAGCATTGTGAAAAACAGTCACTGTGAAATGGAAATGATGAAAGGACTTTTGTTCAGTATTTTGTCATATGAAATGCTACTCTTAAATGTTAGGTCATTCATCAGAGTGGAAACTCACAATCATCGCTCATATTTGGAGTATATTTGCTCTTTCAGTGGCTGCTTGCCTTAACCCCTCTGCCTGTAGAAACTGGATGAACCTGAGAGATGCTGAGACAGGGAAGGTTCTTTGGCAGGGGACAGAAGACCTGTCCGTTCCTGGGGTTGAGCATGAAGGTAATTCTTGCCGCAAGTGTGTGCTCTCAGCTATGCTATAGAGAGGTGCTGTGAGGTAAACGGTCAGCTGAGGGTTTGAGTTAACCAATTACAGAGGCTTAACTTGAACACAAGGGAGTGGGCGGACTCTACCATCAGTAATATAGGCAGCACTGTATAGGTGCTTCTCCTCTGAGGTTCAGGAACTTTTTCAGGAACTAACAGATACTGAATGTGTTTTTTTGCTTTCCCGCCACAATACAAGAACCATCAAGATTACAGAAATTAGGGGTCAGAGACACAAAAGGACAAGAGAATCTGAGCCACTTTCATTATTGTGGTTTTTATTTTATTTTTTTCATGTAATCATGTTTGTTTTTAATGTTTTCCCAGCACTGCTTTGCAATATGGTAAATGCCCAGTTTAGCTAAATACAGGAAAACTTTATGATACACCATTTTGGTCTGAGTCCATGTCTCTCACCGAGTCTCATCCTCTGAATAGAGGCTAAGTAAGGCTTGCATCTCCTCCCCAGTCCATTCCTCTTCTGCTTTTTGCTGGCTCTCCTTTTTGTTACAACGTGCTTTGAAAATACTGATATTTACTTCTGTAGATTACTTGCTAAATGCAGGTATTTAAATAGTGGCTGGTCTCCTTGGTCATTCTGTGAAGCTTGCATTCTACCAATCAGCAACGTTGCAAGCTCCACCCCAGTAGTTCTGAACGGGTGAAAAATCCCTACTGAGGAGTAGGTACTTAAAACAGTTCAGGAACTATGATGCAGGAACCAAATGGGCCCTGGTTCCTGCAGTGGAGGTAGTGTGCCTAATTACAGAAAAAGTTCCTGCAGTGGAAAAGTGCCTTATATTGTAGACACTACTCATGAAACATAGGCAACATCCTGACTTCATTTATATTGTACATTTAGTCCTGCGTAAGTAGTCTTAGTTTTTAATTTATATAAAGGTTCTGTGCTGTGTGTAGTCCTAATTGTCTGTACTTGTGTTAAGTCTTTTTTTTTTTTTTTTTTTGAAGAAAAGTTTGAAATGGTTGTTTCGTTATTTGCAGCTCGAGTACCCAAAAAGATCCTCAAGTGTAAAGCTGTTTCCAGAGAGCTGAACTTCTCCTCCACAGAAAAACTGGAAAAGTTTCGGCTGGAGCAAAAAGTTTTTTTCAAAGGCCAATGCCTAGAAGGTTGTTATCCAGCTCTTTATCTTTTCTTTTGTGTGTGTGTGTGTGTGTGTGTTTAAACACTGCTTGCTCCAGTAATCATAGTGGGAACTAGTGTGATGCACAAACTTGATGAATTATTGTTTAATCTTTTACAAATTTGTTAGTGAAATACTCTCTTGCATTTACTTGTTCTCATTACAGAATGGTTCTTTGAGTTTGGGTTTGTGATTCCTAATTCAACAAACACATGGCAGTCTTTGATAGAGGCAGCTCCAGAATCCCAAATGATGCCAGCTAATGTGTTAACGTAAGACGACCTTTTTGAGTTTCAATCAAAACCATTTCTCTGTGATTCAAGAGTGTATTTTCTGCAACATTTTAATTAAGATCCTGCATTTGCATCAAAGTTTTCAATTAAAAAAAAAAAACCCACAAGATTATTTCTTATTGCTGTAGTCTATGGAAATAAAATTTTCAATGCTATGACAGTACATAACAGTAATTTTGTTTGATTGTCTTAGCATATGCTTAGCAGAGATGCATCTGTCTGGCTCTAAATATGTATTTTCTTTTTTTAACGATTTCTTCACTTTCATCTCTTGTAGTGGCAATGTTGTTATAGAGACCAAGTTCTATGATGACGAACTCCACGTCAGCACCTCTCGAGTACGGCTCTTCTACGTCTGAAGGGGAAGAAGACTCTTGCCTTTTTCTTTCTTTCTTTCTTTTTTTTTTCTGGTTTTTACTCTATCGATTGGAAGGAGGTGCACATTGCCGCAAGATTTAACATCCACAGAGAGACCCCAACATACAGAGCATGTCTGTAGCGCTGCAGTGATGACGCCAAATGGATAAACTCAAGAAACCAAACTCCAAGTCACCTGATCTCACCAGCCTGTTGGCATATAAAGACTTGTATATATGAGCAGAGACGCTCGTCACTCCTGACCATGTAAATTATTTTATTTGTACATTCCTAAATCTCACTCTGCGGTGTACATTGCTTGACTATCAGCTGTTTCTAAAATGTTTGCTCCTTACTGGTGTGGTTACAGATGTTTTTGTGTTTTTTGTTTTTTTGTTGGTTTTGGTTTGTTTTTTTGTTTTTTTTTTTAGCTGAACTGTAAAATAGGCAGTATTTAAATACTTAATGTAATTATGGATTAAAATATTCATGTTCACTAGCAGGGATCTCTTTTTTGGGGGGAGGGGGTAGTGCTCAAATTACTGAAGGGTTGCCTGTTCATTTACATTCAGAGCTTTCCATTTTAACTGGAACGCCATTAGGTCTAAAGAGCAAATCTTGAACAACGAATGGATGACATTATACCCTCTCTTAGATGATATCATTTTGATGATATCAGCATCTGGGACCCACTTGCTCTTGAGTAGCTACTCAAAGAAATGTGCATTTTTGGGGGGGTGTAAGGTCTGATGTCTGATTTTTCTGATGTCATATCACACTTATTGTATTTTTGTCACACATCACAAATTAATGACACCTATTAAAAACAATTTTTCTGGATCATGACTGAGAGAGATTTAAAAGACAATTAGTCAAGAGTAAACTTTGAAGTGCTTGAGCAGTGTTGTATTCTTGTCACGTGTCAGGATAAGAATGTAAATGTTTAAGAAACCCATTATGAGACATCTCTCTTCTTTAAGAAGTTCATTAGTGTTATGCTATTAAACGTTTTAGTCATCTGACTGCAATATTTGTGCATGCAAGTTTACATTTACATTTTCATTTACGACTTAGTAAAAACCTTCCAGTAATCCTATAACGTACTTTTACTCTAGACCAGAGCAGAGAAATTTCGGGCAGAATCTATCATTGTAATGTTTGTTGCCTATTCGAAGTGAATAAATAAGTGAATGTGTAATATCTTTAAATATCTCAAAAAACAAAAGCAAACAAAAAAAACAATTTCAGTACGATGAGAGGTCAGATTTCCACCCCTTTGCAACCCAAAATCGAACACATTTTGCCACTACTCCGCAGTGCGTCGACACTACAACTCCCAGTATGCCTTTCGGTAAAAGCGGAAACTGTTCGTGACGACCTTGGGTATCTTCTGTAAGCATGGCGAATAAAGAACCAAATGTGAGTATTAGATTTTCATGTTACAGATATGACACAGACAGACAGTGGCACGACTCATAACTTTCATAAAAACAATGTAATAGTTTTTTAAAATGACTGCGCATGTCTTTGTTCTATATAATTCATGGTTAGCAAGTTAGAGATAGCTTTTACCTTGTGTTCAATGAAACCTGTCCCCTGTGATTGCTAGATGTCTCATGCCTATAAAGTTAGCCTTGTAATAGACCACATTGCACAGATTCACTGGCAGATTCAGGAATCGCCTTCTGCAATATATTTATGGTATGCCTCTTGAATGACTAACAATACAGCTACATTTATCTAGCGTTTATACGGGGCAAAATCACCGGTGCATGTAGGCCGTCATGATGCAACACAGCGACACATTTGTAACCAGTTAGTACACCGGGATCAATCAGTTTACACACGAATCTGTGTGCTCATGTTTGCGAAATGACATCCCCGTCACCGGTTATTAGAGTGTCACAGTTAAGCATGGTGGTAACAGAAACGGCTCACGGTACGCAGGTTTTGCCTTTGTAACTGCTGACCAAACACCCACTTATACGTGTCGTCAGTACCAGAATTAAGTCTTCTTCTAAAACATTCAGTTTACGTAGGTAGGGGGAAAATTCCATACGTGAAATGACCTAACATGAACTACCATTATAATCATGACCGGAAGATGGCGGTCTCTAACCGGGCATGACTTTTTACGTTTGATCATTATAGCAGTTCGCAAGTTTTTGTACACCACTGAAAGCAAGGACAGAGACGGTCCTAATACAAGGTAAAACATGAGAATACGTTCTTCTCCTCAAACAGAGGTTTATTCAGCACCTGAGGGACATCGCCGGGAGAATGTCCGCTGGTCCAAGGGGTGCCGGCCTTGGGCTGAAGTTACTCCTTGGTGCTGGAGCTCTTGCTTATGGAATCAAAGAAGCAACATACACAGGTACTGCAGGTTCACCAGAAGCTTTGGCCATCTGTTAATTACTCACTTGTTTCAACCTGCACTTTTTGGATCGTTTTTCCATTTAGAACAAGTTTAGAAAAGACAGGTATATTAAAACAGTGGCACAAAGAGAGTGCCTGCGAGAAGTACTTTTATAGCTATAATTTAATTGCTGATGTGAACAGTCAAAGGACTTAAATCTGGGGATCAGCTCATGCTGATGATGATCATTTGATCACTGGAGGTTCAGGTGTCAGTCAGAGGGAAGCCGCCTGATAATGTGCTTACAGATGTGGATTAGCATGATTTCACAATCTGCTTACAACACCTCCACTGTCAGTCCCCGCTCTCCCAAATTAGGTGCTTGAACATCAACACATGATGGTTTTTTGCACAGCTTAGTCATTCCAAGTATAAGCTTTAATGTGACGATTGCTTTGTTTCCAGTGGAAGGTGGTCAACGGGCTATCATCTTCAACAGAATCGGAGGTATGCAGATGGATACTGTTCTGGCTGAAGGGCTTCACTTCAGGTACAAGAGTCTGGCTTGTTTTGATTTGTTAATCTAGGCAAAATGTTCTGATATCTTTTTTTTTCCCTCTCACCATGTCTCATTATGACAAGCTGGCTTGGAATCAGATTTAGAAGTATGAGTTTAAACCCAATTACCACAAGTAAAAGTTGCATTTTGACAGTATGTGGAGGTAAAGTAAATTTAACTTCTGTTCCGTATTACCTGGCAGGATACCATGGTTTCAGTACCCCATCATTTACGACATCCGAGCAAAGCCCAGAAAGATCTCTTCACTGACTGGGAGCAAAGGTAAATCTGCTGGCCTGGGAGTACAGTCCTCCTCATAACCGTTTCTCCTCAAGATCAGACCACAGGAGGAGGAAAGTTGGAGCTAAGATTATCACCAGGGATTGCCATTTCAGTAAAATGATTTTGACGGGTTTATTAAATTCATTCCTGCAGCTTCTGCTTATACACCTGTCGTCATAGACATAGACATTCGTAGTGTTGTGATGTGCTGAGTTATTGTGAATTCATTGCAGAAAAATCGGCCATTTATTGGAAGTGTTATGACCTACGTGTCCATGAAGTATTCAGAAATCTTCTGAATTATTTTCTCCATATCCATTTTTTTTTTTTTACCTGTCTGTCTCCTCTGCCCAGATCTCCAGATGGTGAGCATCGCCCTGCGTGTACTGTCTCGGCCCATGGCCTCTAATCTTCCCATCATGTATCAGCAGCTGGGGATAGATTACGATGACCGAGTTCTGCCCTCCATCGTCAACGAGGTTCTGAAGAGTGTGGTGGCCAAGTTCAATGCCTCTCAGCTCATCACTCAGAGAGCACAGGTACGGGAGAGCTCCCACTGGCCTTGCCTCGGGTCATCATGCCCCTTCTTCCCCATATTCACACCCATGACAACGGTTTCTGATTTTCTGTAAGATCAGAGCATCAGGGTCTAATGGAGGTGATATAACTGAAGCCAAAAGGCCGTGTCGTTCGCAGTTTACACATTACATAAGGTCGTTGTATTGAATTGGTCTCGTTCCCCGTGGCCGTCTGCAGGTGTCATTACTGATCCGTAGGGAGCTCTATGAACGAGCAAAAGACTTCAACATCATCCTGGACGACGTAGCCATCACTGAGCTGAGCTTCAGCAAAGAATACACAGCTGCTGTGGAGGCCAAACAAGTTGGTAGGTGTCCAAGGCTTTCTGGCACAACTATCATTATTATACCAGGATTATCTCATCTAGACATTTTTGAATGGCTGAAGATGAGAACATTTGTGAGTTTCTGTAGACGTAAAAGTGTTTCAATTTTATAGCTAAAGTATAAGGTTGGAAACGTCAGACAATATTTATTAACCTATCAGGAGTTAGGCTACTCATTGCCTTCAGACTTAGGTTCACTTCTGGTAAACAAGTTTTTCTAGTGAGATATTAGACTGTCTCTGAAGAACGAAAACCTCCTGTTCATCGAGATATTAGATTTCCACTCCATGAAATCTCTAAATGAAATGAAATCTAATCTGTGAAATCTACTCTAAATTTCAGAGCTTCCCATAATGGTTCAAAAACGCTTAGATCTGATGTTTAGCGGGTATTTATGAAATCCCTTTCATGAAACCACTCTCAACTCTGTTTAGTAGTCTGTATGGGGAGTGCAGGAACACTTTGAGAAAACAGTGTCTGCAGTATTTGGTGGACGTCACATGGACACATAACGAGACCTCTCTTGCCCATACTGTTCCTGTGTAAAGTTATGACCTGATCCAGTCGCTCCCACAAAATGACTGCACGAATCCTAAGAGATCCAGCACGAAATGAACACTTTGGAAAACAGAGTGTGGGTTGAGGGCCTACTTTGGCTTCGTCCAAACCTAAACCTGCCCAGATAAAGGGCAGTGAGGAAATGATAATCTAACCGTCTGTGTTTTGTTTTTTCTCTGCTCAGAAGTCTGGTTTTTGTCGCTTTTTTCTTTGGCCTTGGTTGCACGCAGTTGTTGCATGGCAACCGTAAATAGCAGCTCTCTGAAGCTCAGTGTGTGTAGTTTCTGTTGGGGATGGGTCCCAGACATTTAGACTGAGTTCTGTGGTTGTTTTGGAGGCTGCCGGTGTTTATCGAACATCCTGGTATCCGTCTAACAGTCTCGGTTCTCTCTGATTTCAGTTTACTTTTTTCTTTTTCCTCATGCGGTTTTTCTGTCTTTCTTTGCTTCCTTTAACATGTTAAATAATTTAGTCATTTCTACGATTCAGTGATTCAGGCACCAACTGTTTGATCTCTTTCAGAAGTTGATTGAAACTTGCCTTAATAAAGAACCTATTTTACAGCATTTACGCAGAAATACAGTACTGGTCAAAAGCTTACATAACTGCTGGTCATACAATTAAGTAGATGCCCATAACAAACAATTTGAAAGTGTCAGACTATTGTGATGTAAATTTTTTAGCAAGATCTCATCTAATATTTTGGGTCACCCCCTTTTGCAGCAATTACAGCTGGACATCTCTCTGGCATTGTGTCAATGTACTTCTGAATTTTTTCAATGCATAATTGGTTCCAGCACCTCTGAAGCTCATCGCGCAGTGATTCCTTGGATTTTACTTTTGGTCTGTCAACGTGTTCCTCCATGAAGCCCCGCATATTTGTTCGGTGGGATTTTGGGGTGGCCATTCCATCATTTTTAACACTCTGGATCCTTCTTTCTTGCGCAAGTAGTTTCTGCAGAGTTTGGATGAGTGTTTTGGGTCACTGACTTCTTGATACGTGGATCCTGGTACTAGAAGTGTCAGTTCTGATGGAGTCTCATGCCTTACTGGCAGGTCATGGTACACCTTCTTGTCCACTGTTCCATTGATTTTGACCAAGTCTCTCGTTCAAGCACCACAAATAGCACCCCAAACCATTTTATTCCTGCCGGGATGAGCTTCAGAGGTGCTGGAACCAATTATGAATTGAAAACATTCAGAAGTACATGGACACAGTGCCAGAGAGATGTCCAGCTGTAATTGCTGCCAAAGGGGGTGACCCAAAATATTAGATGAGATCTTGGTAAAAAAAAATTACATCACAATAGTCTGAGACTTTCAAATTGTTTGTTATGGGCATCTACTTAATTGTATGGCCAGCAGTTGTGTGAAGAAGGCATCAAATAGTAGTAACTCTAAGTTTTGTTAATTCTGAATAGGTGTTCTAATAATTTTGACCAGTTCTGTATATTAGACACTAGTGCTGAAATATAAATATAAAACAAATACAGAAGTCTTTTTAAATGTAATTATACTGATCCAAAAAAGCACCCTTTTTATAGAGTGCTTCCATTATTTTATCTGAACCTCTGTAGGTTCCTGAGTCAGGACACTAACTGTTTGTTTTCTTCCAGCCCAGCAGGAGGCTCAGAGAGCCCAGTTCTTTGTGGAGAAAGCCAAGCAAGAACAGAGGCAGAAGATCATCCAAGCTGAAGGAGAAGCTCAGGCCGCTAAGATGGTGTGAATCAGTGATTATGATGTCATCTTTAGACAGGCCATCATTTCAACTCAGTGAGGACTTAAGGCCCTCTATCCTGTCACGTATCAACGTGAACTGTTATCACCAACACACAGGTCCAAGGGCATTTTTAACAAGTCCTCTGAACAGGCTGAGAGAATGCACATCAGAGCTTTTCTTAGACCTTTTTTTGAAATCAATCGTTTTTCTCAGGGAGCATGTGCTCCCTGAGTTAGGGATGTGAAACAAACTTTAAAATGTCACATCTCAGGGCGGGATGCCATCTGTGAGGTACAGAGAGGGCTGTTTTCACACAGCGAGTCATGGGTGGCAGGCGTTAAGTGACTGTCGTTGTTTATTTCGTAGTTAGGAGAGGCGGTGACGAAGAATCCCGGATACCTGAAACTCCGACGAATCCGAGCTGCCCAGAACATTGCCAAAACGGTATGTTACAATTCACCGCCACAATCCATCGTGATTTCAACACGCAGAATGTTTTCCCACCGTGTAATATGCAGTCAGAATAAAGCTGGGGTTTTTTTGGTTTTTTTAACAATGCAAATGGATCATTAATATTTCATTCATATGCTTTGTACCATGTAGATTGAGTAGGGTTTTTTTTTTTTTAGTACTTTTTGCTTAACCTCCAACCAAAAAGCTTTTAGAACAACATCTCCACTTTTTGACTGTCCTTTGTAAGCTGAACAGTAGATCAGTAATGAATATTTCATGTCTGTGGGCAATTTTTTTGGTTTTGTTTTTTTTACCATTTTAGGTGGCTGCGTCTCAGAACAGGGTGTACCTGAATGCAGACAGTCTCGTTCTCAACCTTCAAGATGAGTCCTTCAACAAGTAAGTCCTTTCTTCCATCTGTCTGTTTTTCCATCCTTCTACTTTCAGGGTTTTTCTTTTGTTTTTCAGCAGACATTAATAACTTTCTGCTTTGGCGCATTCCCACGTGGACAACGGCTAAAACCCATTTGTACCTCTCAAGCTTTCAGATGATTTGTGTAAACCATTCTCTGTCTCTCTTTTTCATTAAGCCAAAGATGACTCTTTTTTTTCTGAAGTTGTTAGTTTATCAGTCTGAGGGAGAAGGTTTTTTAAGTGTTGTATATAAACAGTAGCCATCAGTAATTTGAAGACATATTAGTATCGGTTTCGTGATCACCACAGTTTTGTTTGATCTCCATGTTTGGTCATAGGGTACATTCGGCGTGTAAACATTTGTTAAAAAGAGAGGTGAACATTTTCTTTCCCCAAACTCTCGCTGCCGCTGAGGATACTTAAATTGTAACCCCCCCCCCCACATTCACATACCTGTGCCAAATGTCTCACTGGACTCGAGTAATTTCACCATGACAACGGCAGCAGCTGCGTCTAAGAAATGAATGGTGTTCTCTGAGTGCTCCATGTTTAATCATCTAACTTTGTAATCTCTTCAAAACATGCAACAGCTTGTTTACAAGATTATTTATAGAAGGAATCGAGCACTGCTCTGCCTTTACTCTCTAAGGTTTTATGTAACTCAAACTCAGAGGCAGTGGAAAGCAATTTGACCCCCAACTTTTCTGTCTCTTTTACCTGAGTTCATTGTTCGATAGAATTATAGTAAGTAGACCACAATAAATGATATATTTTTTATTGTTTTAGGGTGAGAGAATTTTTTCCCCCTCAATTCAGATCAGTAGCATGTATGCTTTGGAGTGAAGGGACATTGTTGTGTATTTCTCTTTGAGTTTGAGTGGGGGTTTTTTTTGTTTTTTTTTTTACTATTCTGTAAATTCGCATATGTAATTAATCTCTAATGTGCCTCACCAGCACTGAATGATATTAAAACATTTTCCTGTGGTTGTGCCAACCCAAACACCTTCATAAAGCAAATAGCCAGGATGTCATATCTTGTTTTAACTGTGTAGATAGGGAATATAATTCCTCTATTCTAAATCAATAAAAACAGTCACATGTCAGCTTTTCCAGCTGGTTTAGCTGGACGTAGATACAGTCATTGGCTTGGCTTTGTGTTTGTCCTTCCACTCTCTGCCTTCGGCCGGTCCAAAACGACTGAGGAAGCGTGCGGTACACAGCAGTGGAGTAAGCGTTTAATGTCTTGGGAAAGCCGAGGTTACAGGGCCGGTCGGTTCCTTTGACTGTTCAACAGAACGGAAATAATGATGTGACTCTGCCCGTGTCGCCTCGAGCAAGACCTTTGACCCCCAGGGTCACTCCAGCGGGGTGTGGATGTTAACTGAAATAAAGAAACAGTGTGATGTTCTGGACGGAAGGATGGTGCAAAAGAACGAATGTGTAGTGTAAATGAGCAAGTCTTTGCAAAATGAACAGATTTGATCAACTCTTATTTGTTTATTGTGACCTACCCCCTCCTTAAATTATTCCAGTTTACAAAAAACAAAATGTTCTAACACAATTTTGAAATTTTCTGCATTCGTTTCAGATTGTCACTGGGCAAGAAGTAACCGTTTCAGAAAGCACTTTGCATTGCACTCATCTGAAGTCCTATGGGCAATATCCGAGGGTCTACTCTACAGTGTCTGCTTCTGACTGTAGAACATACTAAATACAAGCTACCAAGTAAAGTCTCCGTGTATTGAATGACTAGACTTCTGGTGTTAGTGCTGTTGTATTTTACAAACTGATCAGTGGGGTTTAACCAAATCTCAACTCATTTGTCTAACGAGTTCAAGTTAGGTTGCAGTTTGGTTCATGAAGGCTTAATCATTGTCATACAGGAAAACTGTCTCTGGATATTCTATGCAACACCACAGACCAGTTCTAAAATTCTAAATGTAATGTCAGTGGGGGTTTTTTTCTGTGTTTGTTTTGATTTGTTAATTATTGTTATTGATTTGTCAGATGACATAACGAGATGAAGAAATTACAAAACCATTTCCATCCATTCTGTAAAGAGACAATAATGTCCCTGCTGACCCCGCTCCGGGCCGTGCAATCAGACTTGAGACACGGCGTTAAAAAGACAGTACAATAAAGCCTTTTTTTTATTTCACAACTCTCTAATGTCTGTCTTTGTTTGAGACACGGTCATCGAGTTAAAACAGGACTAAAGGGTTACTTTACATGTACTTTTTGAGCTTAGACAAAAAAAAAAGCGTCGAGCAGTTTATGCTCTAGGCCTGATTCTCTTACACTTCTATCACCCAGAACAGTTCATCACCGGCCACGCATACTAATTCTCTGTGTTTACACATGAATTGGATTTGGGACCGATAACTATTGCTTACACCTTTTGATAATACCACCCTCCCCCTCGTAGCCCCCCCCCCACCCATAGAAAACAAACCAGCCCCCCTTTGAGAGGCCTCGTGCCCCTGCCTGCACCCCCCTGAAGACTATCACCCCCTCCATCTGGTGCTGTTTAGCCCAGCTGCCTGCTGTCCCATGACACGTCTGCTCTATTGAAGTGTGCCTCAAACATCTTAACCCCCCCCCACCCCCGACCCACCTCACCACCACCACCATCACCACCAACCATCCTGTGCCTCCTCCTCTGCCCCCCTCCTCTTTAAAGTCATTGAGGAGAGACCAGCTCATCTGACGGCCCTCCAATTGGCCCTTTTTGGACCGGCATACTTTAAAAAGCACCAATGAACAGCTGCTTCGGGGCCAAAGCTCATGTTTCTTTTGTTTCAATTAAACCCGGTGTGATAAGTTTTCTTTCTCTTTGTTAGTGTTGTTGTGGCTGGTTCCATTAGATGTTTTAGATTAATGTAGAAGATTGAAAGTTCCAAAGTACTGGTTTCTTTGAGCAGTGTTGCTTGTTTTAGTGCAGATTGAGTTTTCTGACTGTTTACTCAAGCACAGTTTTAAAGACCAGAAGGTTCAGTGTTGCATAAGCAGATCACCTGTGCTGGTTCATTCAAAATTGTAATGAAAACTTTTAGCTGAAAGGAGATATGAAACCCAGACTTCCTATACTTCTATGCTGCATTATTTGGACATGCAAAAACATTGTGTTTTCTCTCCCTACTCCTGCCATGTAACTTGCAGATTTAATGAGCGGATATTTAAAACCAAACTCCTCGCCAAAGCTCTGTGCCAATTTGTCGTGAATTCTGCGTATTACAGCATTGCATGAGACTCGGACAGTGCAGGAGGTCACCAGGTGAGCGCGTCTCTGATTAGCAGTTAAAGACCAAAGTAGCTGACTGTCTGCAGATTTTAATGGATAAGCAGGGCTTTCATAAAGCCCTCAGAGTATGTTGCGTTGTCTTGGGATTATTACACCATATAAAGCTCTTTGTTTACACCTGAGGGTCCCGCTGAGTTCTGCTATTGGTGGATTTACGTGAACTGCACAATATCCCAACATCCTGTTGTCTGCTTTCACTCTCATAGCTTGCTCTGTAATTTAAAGTGACTCATCTTAATTGTTCTGATGTTTTCTGAAGGTGATATCTCTTATAGATATGAATATTTGCATGTTTTTAACCAGTATACAAAACATCTCTTGTAGTTGATCGCTGTTTCATCGCTTTAATTTCTCTCTTTTTTTCCCCCTTTCTTTCCGTGTCTTTTTTTTTTTCATCTGTTTCAGAAGGTTTCTGTTCTACTAATGTAAACAGAAAAATCAAACTTTCTGTTTTGCATTCATATCCTCACAAAACGTACTTTAAAAAAAAAGGACTAGTAAAGTTGATGCCACTACTGTAGTACAAAAGGCCCTTTCAAAGCAGGGTCTGAAACCCCTCACACAGGAGGCGATGAATTTCGTATGAACAATGTGCTCTTAATCCACTAGATGGCGCTATTCACAAAGTTATTTTAATACCAGGTGGCTGTCTGGCACAGACAGCTGTAATGGAGACAAAAGGTTGAACAGTCCCAGCATGTGTTCTTTGAGCTAATTCACAAGTAAGTCTGATCTAGGATCAGTTCATATCACTGTTTACCCTAAAGCCGTAATTCAGTTCTGGTTTAACAGAGGGAGAGCACGTGTTGGTTCAGTCTTCTGGGCATGTTTTCAGTCTGTATGGGACTGCCACTACAACACCCCCCCCCCCCCCCTCCTCCTCCCCCCACTGCCCCCCCACCCCCCCCCCCCCCCCCCCCCCCAGATGAAAAGCTGTGCTGTGAGAGGGGAAGGATTGAACCAACTGGATATTCATGAATTCAGCAGGCAGCAGGTCGGCTATCTATGGGCCCCCCATCGAATGAAAGAGAACAGCCCCTCACGCTTCGTGTTCTAATCTAAACCCACTCCTCCCTGCCTCCACTTTACAGCCAGGAGTGCTATTCATTACCACGTACTCCCTTCCCACTATTTCAACTCCTCTCTTTGTTCTGTTCTGTGGTTTCTCTCCGTCTCTCTGAAAAAGCATTCTCAAATAATGCTAACTGTTTATTGAAATGCGCTTTAATCAGTTTCAGAGTCGGAAAGCGCTAGAAACAGTGCATATGTTTTTTGGGGGGAAGAAGTCACGCATTGGTGAGGAATCGCTGTGTTTTTAATATACTCAAATGAGTGTTAGATAAATGCTCTCTTTGGCAGGAGTACTGAGACACCTGCTTGGATAAGTTTGAATGTTAATTTTAAGAGAGAAAAAAAAAAACCCCTCAGACATACTGCTGCATTTTGAACACACAAATCAAAAACTGCTCACACACACACTCTCTCCGTCTGCGCCCCTATTTGCTCAGTGCAAAAAAAAAAAAAAAAAGAGAGAGAGAGAGCGAGAGAAAAAAAAGCAAGCTTACCGCTCAGCTGGTATGTCACCATGGCAACACTGACCTCATGCTGGGACAGGCAATCTGGGCCAGTTGCCTTGACAACCGGCCATTACATCAAACCTGAGCTCTGGTTGCCATGGTACCACACCTACCGGCTCAGCAGCTATTTTAGGGTGTCGTCAACACACGGACGGGTTACAGCGTCCCAGTTTTTTTTTGTGTGTTTGTGTGTGTCTGTCTCAACGCTTTCCTTTCCTACCTTTCCTCCACCTCTCCTCTAAATTCAATGGGACGACAATGTTTTGTCTTTTTTTCCCCCCCTTTCCTTCCACACGTTTATTGCTGCTGTAAAGCACTCTCACCATTTGGAAAGTAGCCTCATTACATCAGCGGCTGGCTGTCTGAGTGTGTGTGTGTGTGTGTGTGTGTGTGTGTTTGAGTAAGATGCGGCTTTGACTGTAGTTTATGACCATGAAGGTTAAATCTGTAACATGTTTGTGCAGGATCCTCTGGGAAGAGTGAATAGCTTCCCATAACCTGTGTCTTTGCATCAGCACTAAACTCCATTTACAGCGCTCTCTCTCTCTCTCTCTCTCTCTCTCTCTCTCTGCAGCCTTCTTGCAATTGCTGATCCCCTCTGCTCTCTGCTCACAGGGAAACAGACATCAGCAAAGAGAGAGAGGGGAATTGAATGAATGTATGCCCTACACCATATGAGTTCTTGTACGAAAGCTGTCTTTGTTTGCTGTGTTTCTAACAGAACAGGATTGTGTGTGTGTGTGTGTGTGTGTGTGTGTGTGTGAGTGAGACAGAGAAAGAGAGAGAGAGAGAGAAAAGAAATAAGTGCATGCAGCCTTAAATAGAATGAGAGAGAGAGAGAAAGAAAGAGTGTGTCTCTATATCTGTATGTATGTGTGTGTGTTCCAAGGACATGTGAAGGACGATGAACAGTGTACTTTAACGTCCACTACACTAAGCAGTCCATTAATGCAAAAGCAACCCTCCTCTTCATTTTAGAGCAGTCCAGGCTAATAAACCACTTGAGTGTGCAACTTACTGGACCATACAAACAGTTTGTGTTTGTAAAATAATAGTCCATAATTTTAATGTGCTCTCTAAAATAACAGTTGATGTTTGTTTGGTTTTTTTCCAGAAATTAGTCATTAGAAAAGTAGCTAGTGTATAACGAGGAATGAAATATAATTGTATGAGCCTCAGGGTGAGGTGTGTGTGTGTGTGTGTGTGTGTGCATGTGTGTGCGTGCGCGTGTGCGTGTGCGCGTGAGACAGGTATTGAGCATGTGTACACCCTACCTCTGCATTGTAACACACACTGCATGCAGCCCTGAAGCTCATTATAGGTGTGGGGTGTGTGTGTGCGTGCGTGTGTGTGTGTGAGACGTGCAGAGAGAAAAGGGCCAACATGACAGAGGTGTGGAGAAGGGAGAGATCCCCCACCCCTTGTTCTCTCTCTCTCTCTCTCTCTCTCTCTCTCTCTCTCTCTCTCACTTGCCTACTCTTCATCACAGTGACAAATGAGGGCCTCATATCAGCTCTCACTGGCCCCATTCTCCTCTCCTCTTTCTTTCTCTCCCACCTTCCCTTCTTTCCTATTGTTTGTGCCCCTACAAACAGGTCTCACATGTTCTGTGTGTAACTGTCTCAGCATTTTCAGACTGTGATCACTCTAGGTCCATTCTGTCTACCTCTGCCCTTCCCAACCTCTCAGCTTTCACTCTGACTCGCTCACTTTGTCGTAAGGTGCTTGCAAAAGCAATTGTTTTTTTTTTCGGGTTTTGTTGGGGGGGGGGCAGTGGCTAGCATGTACAACTGTGTCAGCAATCCGCTCAGGGGGCTGCTCTTCCAGTCTCTTAGATAAATGAATTAACTCTCTCTCTCTCTCTCTCTCTCTCTCCCTCCCTCCCTCCTCCATGGTCATTAAAACATTAAACGGGATCATGGAAAGAATGGCGTCCTAGTTTGGTGAATGCTGCATTTGGCATTCTCTGGGACTCACATTGTTTCTGCACAAATCACCTGTTTTCCCTGGGATTTGTGCCCACTGATTCAATAATAAGAAAACGTTCTTATCTTTTTGATAACAAACCCTGGTAGATGTTGCCTGACAGTGGCCTTATGCATTTGTTCTTTTAAGGAAAGAAATGTCATTTCTCTGTTAGTGTTTTTTTTTTCCCCCTCATGCTTTGTCCTCACTGTATCTCCGTCCCTTATTCTCATTCTGATTGTATGAGTGTATGAATGTTCATTGAGACATATACCTATTACTGTGCACATTTTTAATAGTGGGAGAGTAGAAAGTGTATATGTATATTAATATATAGGCCGTATGTTTTAAATTAGATTCCTGCTCTGTTGTGCGGTTAAAAATCTGGATGGCAGTTTAACATGTGGTAAATCTTGGCTTGGTTTAAAACCTTTCTCTCTTTCTTTCTGTCTTTTTTTACGGCTCTCTGTTCTGTCCATCTTCAGTCTGTCCTTTGTTTGTTGTCAGATAGAAAGAATGTGAGCGATAGAGGTCGTTCGAGACGCTTTTTCAGTTCGTTCTTTTCTCTGGCAGGTTGTAACATTCCTTCTTTTCTTCCTGCTTTTCCAGACTCTCGGTTTTATTGGAGAATGTGTTAATAGACCCTAAACTAACAATGTATGTGATGTGGGGGTGTTTGTTTGATTAGAAAAAGCTCAAGAACTTCACACACTGTTTATCCCTCCCTCTAAATCTGTTAAACATGCTTTAAATCAGCCACTGTGATTTAAGATAAGATTAGCATTGAATTTCGACTCTAATAGACTGAATAGAACATAAACACAAACATCATGTTTGCTAGAATAAGGTCTGGTGGTTTGTGTATATATATATATATATATATATATATATATATATAAATTTATTTAGAAGTCGGCATGGGATCAAGGACGGCTATTTTTGGAGTAGGTTCACCTTTGTGCAGTAGCCCCTCAAAATGTTATTGAAGGACTATTTCCTGTTTTCATGTAGTTTGGCTTCCTGTGGCAAAGCACAGGAAGTGTGGCTCAGGTGACCCATCGGCTTAGTCAAGCCATTGAATACCGCCATGATGACAGCTCTTTTTCTGCATTTCATCTTATTTCCCTGGCCTTGTTAGATGAAGACTTGTCTTGTGGTCACGGATTGCGTAGTCAGAGGTTAGGATACGATGACAGGTCTTTGGCCTCGTCAGACTTTTCTTTTCTGTTCCGCGTTCGGTCGTCTGGTGTATTTTTTTGTAATGAAGCTGTGAAAGTTGTGTGGAATGATCCGTCTATTGTAATCCCAGTCTCTATCTTCATGCTCTGTCACATTGTATTGGCGAATGCGTCTGCCCCCACACAGTCTTGCATGGGTTCTTGGCAGTGCTGGTTAAAGATAACTCAATCAGGCCCAGATGGCAGGGATGCCCTCAGCTTTAAGCCTCACTCCATAATACGTACGCCCATGGATATTTGACGGGGGCGGGGGAGGGGGGGGGGGGGACCCTCCTCCTCCTCCTTTCACGAGCGATTCTGTTTGGACTCAGCAGTGCTCCCATTCCTCACGCATGTGCACACACACACACACACACACACACACACACACACACACGTGTGATTTTGGTCATTAATCTTGCTGCCTGTCAGGAGAACTCCACTCTCTCTCTCTCTGTCTCTGCGTCGTGATTGGCTGTTTGATGACTGCATCAGTAGGCTCTGCTCACTCACACAGTACAGCTGTATCTATCAGCCATGTAAAAGTTATTTTCACATCACATGACATAACGTAAGAAGGGTGATCTCACTGCATTTCGTTTTCATTTTGTGTTTTGTTGTAATATCATATTTTTGTTGTTGATACAGATGAAACATGTGAATCCTATTTCTCCTGACCACAGAGGAATTTGGTCTAATGATATTTTCGGAAATTTCTGGGACTGTTTGTAAACCTGACATTGATTTTTGAAAAGAAAAAGAGGACACATTTTTGCTGGATTGAATAATGTTCATGTGACTATTTTTCACTTTTTCATCTTTTTTACAACAAAACCCTTGCAAAGCGACTGAGGGGAACTAGTGACCCAGAAATGCTAACAAGACCATGACTAACATTTCATGTGTCTATTTCTCAAAATACACTTTTTTTTTTTTTGCCATGAACAGCTTTTTCTCTGTTTGTTATTCATGTTTCGGGCCAACAGCGGGATGTGAAAGATGACATGGGCTATAGGGTATAAAAAATGTCTCCATGTGTTTTATTCATCCACTGAAAACAGACCAATACACACACAGTGGAGAACACTTAACCTATTACACATGGGACAAGAGAAGGACGCATCACTGATTCACCTTTTCTTTCTTGAGTTTCGAAAATGAAATTTTTTTGCTCTTGACTGGACTAAACAGCTCTGAAACCCAAAAGACATGCCGTTTGTCGAGTTCCAGTCATCATCATGTGTCTCAGACATGACGTTCTTCCAGAATGTTCTGTGTAAGCATTCCTCCCATTAGGAGTGAGTCTTCTCAGACCAAACTGAAGAGCTAAGACATTCCTGTTGAGAATATTTGTAACACCCCTCACACAAGGAACAAGGAGCAAATTCAGGCAATAAGAGCGTAATCTGCAACCTTATGTTTCTTCTCAGACTCCTAAACCTAAGAAAAAAAGTCAGTGACCTCACACGAGGTTTTAAATACATTTAATACCAGGGGCACAGTTGTTTAAGAGGTTAGCATTATCGAGAAAACTCATCAGTGTCCTTGTAATTATATTAATTTTGTCTCTGTATTGTTATTGGTTTCTTCCACTTGGGCAGCATTGTCAGTCAAGCTGCATCCCTGAACCCTCCCCCTGCCTCTCTGCCTTAATGGAATATTCCACGCTCACAGCAAAAGATTTTGAAATGGAAATGGTGTACAGAGCAACCTCTGTTAGGAAAACATGAATATGTATTCATTGTTCCCCCCGCCCTCTCTCTCTCTCTCTCTCTCTCTCTCCCTCTCCCTCTCTCCCTCTCCCTCTCTTCTCTCTTCTCTCTCTTTCTCTCTCTCTCTCCCTCCCTCTCTTTCTCTCCCTCTCTCTCTCCCTCTCTCTCTCTCTCTCTTTCTTTCTCTCCCTCTCTCCCTTTCTCTCTCTGTCTCTCTCTCTCTCTCTCTCTTTTCTCTCCCCTGCCTCTCTCTAATCTTCTTCCTCCTCCAACAAATTCTTCCTGCCTGTCAACCTTTTCTATATTTTCGGCTCTTCATTCCTTTGTCTCCTTCCCTATTGTTATCTGGTTTCCTCACATGGCTGTATTGTATCAGTTGTATCAGGTGACTGAATGTACCACCATAGACTGTCATTGCATCCTCCATGTGGGGGAATCCACAGTCTACACTGCCCAACTAGCAAAAGCATTAACTTATATTTTTCTGTCCTGAGAAACTGAAGGTTTTGAAGATCACTCCACAGCCGAATCAGTCGCATGGGACTGCATATCTCCTCTCTGAGTCGTTTTCCTAAACTAAAATGTTCAGATCTGAAGCTAATTTAGGATATCATTACTGTCCCATCCATCTTTCAGAGTTATTGGATGTGTTTTCTTAGAGGGCGTTTTCCAAAAAGGAAGTTTATTTTTAAAGGCCTTTAATGAACTCTTATATGGGACTTTCCTGAACCAGGCTGAGAAACTGGGGAAGAACACACAGGACCCTGTAGACAAAATATAAAGCTGGAGACCACTTTATTAGGTAACATGAGGTTGGACTTGACTGTGGAATATTGTGGCACATCTGCAATGTAATGCATAGTCTTGACATTTCAATACGTTGCAAGCCTTTTGATGAACGCTGATGCAGTTTCCCAAACACTTTTTTACAAAGTGAAACCTAATACGTTTCAAACATAGCGTCATCTGTCATAACGTTGCCTTCAGGCTGAGAAAGCGTTGCTTTGAGTTGTTTCTATGCTGCCAGTTTCTGGTGATTAATTACCATGCTACTGAATGTATCATGAACGTTTCTGAACACGTCTAAGACGAATGGTCATCAGTCATTTAGAACAATTCTGTTTGCCAAGGGACATAAAGGAGCTGTTCAAATGTTATTTTATGACTATTATATTCAAATGAATTATTGAAAGGCCGTGTGTATAGACATTCTCTTTTCTTCATACCCTTCCACATCTGATCACGACAAAAAATAAGATGTATACACCCAAAAGACTCTTTTAGTGCAGTTGAAAATTCATTGATGAATTTACAGCACTGATTTTTTAATTTATTTTATTTACTTATTTCTTTATTTTCTGTGGGCAGTTGCAACATTTACAGCTTTTCAATGCTTGTAAAACTTTGCTCCCTTTGTGCCGAATGGGCAGTTTTCATTGGTTCCTGACAAAACTGGAGGATGGTCAGTAGTATTTAGTACAAACCTGAACAAGTCCCCAACTGCCCCTCGACAATGATGTCTCTTCTTCTGAATTTCCTCCTTATAGACCTCTGTTCCCTTTTCTTCTTGCGACAAAACTCGACTGAAAGATTGCTAAGCAAAAAAAAAAAAAAAAAAGTTGGTGATGGATCATTGGCGGCCATTCTTCCTGGGGTGTTGATATTTTATTCAGCGGTTGGGTTGAAAATACTGCAGCTTTTTGAGTTTGGAGCTGCTTATACTTCACCTAAAAGTTTAACATCAATCAGTTTTTAAAACAATGCCCTTGGCCGCCCTCTGAATACATTCGTTCTTTGCAAGTTTGCAGAATTAAGAAAACACTGATACAGAGTGGGTCTGCTCAACTACTATGGTGATGTGACTGACAGCAGCAAGGACATCGTTCGTATCGCGTTGTGAAGTTATTTTTCTCACCCCATCCCGTTCTCCTGTCCCGCGGGTGAACAGCTACCAATGTTCAGTTCCCTCAAACTCGCTTTCAAAAGCTCCCTCTACATTCTTAAAAGGGGAACTGTCTGCAGCTCCACCTCTGTTTGCCTCTAGAACAGACGGCCCGGGGTCTTTCTGGTCTACCTTCTTTAAGCACCGCTGACGTAGCGTCAGGTAACTTTACAGCTCTGCCTTAATTCTGTTCAGACTGGCTGGGACCGCAGCAGAGCAAGCTAAAAAGAGAAAGCAGCCCCAAGGAAATCAAGTTTCGTGTCTTTTAAGGTCACGGATGTCTCAAAAGACAAAACACTCACAGGATTTGGGTCATTACTGCATGCATATCTTATGTTATGAATTATTATATCCTAACCAAGTCTGAATTATGTCTCAAACAATGGTGATTCTGAATGAATGTAGTCGTTTTTGTACAGTCACCTTGATTGAACCGGTCAGGCTTATGTACTATTCAAATGAATAATGATCCTAAATTAACAGTGAACTAGCACTTATCCTTTCCTGGCGCTGCAAAAACTCCATAAGCTCCAAACACAACCACAAACTCTGATTCATGTAACCTTTTTAAACACCTGCTGTCACTGTCATGTATAAAGGCTTGTCCAGACACATGTGAGTACGTACACACATGCACATGCAGATCCACACTATTTATTTATGAGCACTTTATTTTTGTTTGGAAACTGGTGGTTTTCGCTTCTCTGTTTTGAGTCAGTCTGTTGTCAGAGGCCTTTGCCTGACTAAATTCCTCAGTAACTAAAGAACAGACTGCATTAAATTCAGCATTTACAACCATAATTGTTTTTTATACTCTACGTAAAAAAGATGTCACGGCCTATGCAAGCAAAATATCACATAATAAGTGAAGGTTTTGTTGTATTGTTGAATGAGACACACACACACACACACACACACAGACACAAACCAGCACGACTTAAATCCACTCCTCTCTTTGGAATGTCCAGCTGACAGAGCGTGAGAAATTCAGTCCTCACAGTGTCTGTGGATCGTCAGCTGTCAGTGATTTTTTTCTCTCTGTCAGAACGCCTTAAAACTCTCGTAATATCACTGCCTCACCAAGCACCTTTCTTCTTTTTATCACTTTGAAGGTAGTGTGTGTGTGTGTGTGTGTGTGTGTGTGTGTGACACCAGACAAGGACTGAGAAACCCCAGGTGTCTGTGAATTGAAATGCTTCACAGAGTGGCACAGCGGAGAGGCAGTGACGCTCACTGACCTGCTCGGCTCCTGGAGAAATGGAGCCCGACGTAACGGCATCACATCTCAAACGTGAACATAATCGCTTTTTTTTTTTTTTTTTTTAAATAAGAAGCTAAACCAAATGGTAGAGGGCAAAAGGATGTGCAGCAGTATCCTTGCATGCTCAGGAGGTCTCACACTCCACCTCTCTTCTACCACAGCTTTATTTAGCCTCTTAACAGATCATAAGGGTTAATATAGTTACCATGGAAATACTGATGGGTTTTCTGCAAGGTTGGTAATGTCCCCTCTTCTTGCACTGCTATTGACCGGAAATGCAGCCAGTGTTAGGAGCATGGCTGATGATGATCAAGCTCTCTTCCCAGTCTTGTGTTACTCACAGCTGCGGAAACAATTCGATGAAGGGAATGTTAAAGGGGAGATGATTGGGGTGGGGGGGGGGGGGGGTGGCTTCACTCCTACAGATAGTGTGAGTTTCACAGACTAGTAAATACAGGAAGTGAGTCAAAATGTGCCATTACCTCAATCTTAATATAAGTTATTGTGTTTTTTTCCCCCCCCCTTGATGTCACTATTATTATTACTGCTGATGGTGAACGAGTCTGCAAGCGCGTTGGATAAACATTTCACGTCAGCGCCATCCGGTTTTTCCTCTTCCGTGCCCATGGCTTTTGGGGCAGGCCTGCTGCTGTCAGCCAGCCCTGACTTTCAGTCTGCACACTGTGGTGGAGAGTTGGGTGGAGACCAACTCTCAGATGTGAGGTACACAACCATATCATTACACGATCAAGTGCTTTTGTTTGGGGGAAGCTCTACAGGTGCCTACTGGTATGAAATTGTTCATTGAGCAACTGTATGAAAAACAAGAAGTCTTGCTCCCTCACCCAGATGCTGCCATCAAAGGGAGTGTTTGTCTTAATAAAGGAACGAAAAAACAAACCAAAAAAATAAAAACACAACAGCATGAATTTCTCTTTTGGTCCAAGTGATTGGAAGACTGTTGGCCTTGCTTGGTGGTCGCCATTACTGTCGCCTGTCACAGGATATGCTGTTACATTTCTATTCTCCGATCTTTTTACATGTAACGCGTCAAAATCTTTTGATCTTAGACAAAGCAAGTGCGTGGTTGTTGATTGTCCTACCCTGACTGTTACAGCAAACATCAAAGAGGCAGTGCTGGGGTGTCCTTCTTTAATGTCTAAAATCAACTATGAACCAATCAAATCATTACTTCTTGGATCCAGAAAGTCCATTCAAAGCCATGTTTCAGTGCAGATTTCTCATACCACAAGGAGGAACAACACAAGGTCTGTGGTTTCACTAAAGTAACTTTTACATTTACAGTAAAAATACAACTTTTGTTGCTGTTTTTGTTGTTGTTGTTGTTGTTTTTAGAGAACGATGATTAGCATATGAACTAGTCATGCTCACATGCTAACACAGGAAAAAGCACAACACAAATGCAAGTATTTTCTGTAACGATCAACACAGATGACATGAACAACAGGCTCTGAGAGAGTGACTGAGCACTTGGAGTGAAAAGAAGTTGACGTTGAAAAGATGTTGTCACAGAAAAGAGGATCTGAGAGGTGACAGGGAAACACCAGATCTGTGTGTGTGTGTGTGTGTGTGCATGTGTGTGTGTGTGTGTGTGCATGTGTGTGTGTGCGTGTGTGTGTGTGCGTGTGTGCATGTGTGTGTGTGCATGTGCATGTATTTGTGTGCGTGTGGTGTGTGTGTGCATGCATGTGCATGTGTACATGAGTGCGTTCGTGCGTGCATGCGCGCCTTTGCGTGTAAGTGTGTGTGTGCGTGTGTGCAGAGGTCTTAGGCAAGGGGCTGCCTGTTCATGTACAATTCTATTTTTTTTTTTTTCTTACTTCTTTAACTTCGCTCCTGTATCATGTTTTTACATTTTACATAAGGGATACACAATAGGACAAAAGTATGTACATCATTGCGCTGTGTTCAGGAGGCCTCTAACATCACACTCCACCTAACTTTTATCAGAACTTTGTTTTGCCTCACATAACAAGCAGCAGTAAACATAAATAACATACAACAGTGGTTACCATGTCAGTACAAAATGGTTGGTTGATTGTAAGGCTGGGAATGCCCCTCTTTCTGCACTCTTAGTATTTTATTTTTACTTTTTTTTTTTTACAGTAAAAACTATAGGGACCTTTTCCATCAGTAAAGTGAAAGACCTTACACAGTGGTGTCTCTTGAAACGTGACAAAAGCTCTGTGTTGTCAAATAAGCATTCAAGCGCAGCTGTAAACATGAGAGAATTCAGAGGCCACATGTAGAGAATAGTTCTGCGCCTTCTGTGTGTGCTCTTGGCATGTTATGTGTTGAAGAGCTTATCTGATGGAGGAGAGGACAGGATGTTCCCCTGAGAGGGCCACAGTGAGGAGCCTACAGTTCTTCTACTCAGCCTCATCCCAAGACCATGACATGCTATTGCTCATCTTCACGGCCCCCCCCCCCCCCCCCCCCCGCCAAAAACCATGAAAAACAACAACAACAACAACAAAAACCCCAGACTTTAGCACTTAAGCTAGTTTCTGTGACCTGGGAATTCTCCTTGTTATGACCTGCATAAGAACTGCCTGGCGTCTGCCCATTCTGTAAGATCAGCTGTTTTCATTCTTCCCGTCTCCGAGTTATCTCCTTACAATCTGTTTACTCACTCAAAAAAGATTTGTTTGAAAATGAAAGAATGAATGTAGGTGGGTAGAGTGTAGCAGCAGTGAAAAGGGAAGGGAAAAAAAAAAAAAAAAGACGGTGTGAATATATACGTGAGAGAGATCTCAGAGAGTCTGTACTTCTCCACACTGTGGGGCCTGCGTTCTGGTCACAAGAGTGTTACATTTCCTCTGTGTCAGAATAGTTTCATACATATGGGAAATGCACTGGACCCTGAGACATGGGTGGGTTTTTCTCACCCAATTGACTAATTCTCTCATCACACTCATGTACAAACACATCATGTGAAGCAAACAGGCAAAGTTGACAGCCCCCCCCCCCCCAATGTTGGAAACATTGTTTTTTTCTTTTATTCTTTAATCAGTTTTTATTTCCCATACTGGTAAGCTGACAGCATATGTGTTTTGTGCCGTAAGGTGTATGATTGACAGCTCATTCTGCACATTGTCTGTCTCGCTGCATTAGAGTCTAACTGGTGGGAGATGATCTTACCTCACAAGCAAGCCGGTGGAATGTTTCCACTAGCTCCACCCCCTCATCCTGTCACTTACACGTCCGTCACCATGGCGATGCTTAAGCGTCAAATTCATTTTCTCGGGAATGCTAATTTCTTGTCGGCAGGCAAGCCGATCTGCTGTCCTGTCGGGGGACATCACATTGTCGCTGCTCTAAAAATGATGGAAAGATCCAGAAAAGACATTTTTATTCTAATGTTCAGTCATGTGTTTGAGCTGCTTTATGATGGATATTGGCATTTTTGCATTTGGAACTGCAAATGGCCAAAACCTCTATGAATGGTATGGAAAAAAAAATTCATTGAAAATGTAACTTTATTGAAAGAGGAAGCTAATAGCCTATGGACAGCATTTCTCATAATGACAGTGGTTGTGTAGCACATTCTTCATTGCTCTGAAAACCTGCGTATCCACTGAAGCAGAGTATTTGAGGTGGCAGGCTGAATCGCACACACTTAACAGGCCATTATACTCCGTGTAATACTTATAATTTATGCATGAATGCATACATTCTCTCTCTCTCTCTCTCTTAATCCCGCTCTCGCTCTCTCTCTCTCTCCGTTTTTGTCTCTGTCTGTTATGTATGTTAATGCAGAGATTACATGTCTTGAAATGTAGTGAGAAGTTCTTGCTAACCTTGTGTGGTCAATAACCGGTGGTTAAAAGCAATATTCAGAAAACAGGCTTGATTCCTAATTCATAAATGTTTCTAACCCCAGATGGAACATAACTTGGATACACATCACCCACTTAAAATAGTCACAGTGATTTTCTTGAGCTGCTTTTTTGGTAAAAAAAAAAAAAAAAATGTTGGATTGATACAAAACAATCTGATCTGACGAAGGCCCTGTAGTAGATTAATCAGTGAATTAAAGTAAGGCCTTTCTTTGGAAAGTTGGCAAGAAAAAATGGACTTAAAAATTCCTTAGCAATTTTGCAATCTAGTTCTGTCAGTGCTAAGGTTTGCCAAAAAAAAAAAAAAAAAAGATAAATAAATAAAAATGCAGGACACACATTCAACCTAGAATGTTCCTTTAGTGTACCCCAGCGACTGGCAGGCCGGGCTCACGGTGTATTGCCCATGCAAACCAACACCAACAAACCAGTGTTCACTTCTGTTGCGCGATCATATCATTTGTTCGATACATATTACACACATATTCAATAGGAGACAGAGCAGTAATTAGATCTGAATGTTACTGCTGGTACTGGTCGATTCAGGTGCAGATTACACGTCAGATTACATGTCAGATTGCCTATCAAAATGTGAAGTCTAACATCTCACTGAGCAGGCCAAACGTTTCTTGTATGTTTTCTTTGTGCGTGCTTACAGGGAGCCAGCGACCCAGCCCGCCGCGTTTACCTTTTTTGATGGCGGTTTTAGGGGCCGTTGGAAAGTTAAATAAGGTTACTGTGAGAACATGTAAGCCAAAAGACCTTAACAATTGTTTCATCGTATCAAGGTCACGTAGTATCGTTTTTGTGCCAAGCACCACTGAGTCACTGATACTATTAACAGTCAAATAAACAAAACAGTGATCTCCACACCCGTAGTTTTGGTGAACTCCCATTGGTTTTCCCAGTAACATAACATAAATACAGGTCTTTACATGTCAATAACAGTTTGAAATACGCGTTTGAAGAATTAAGTCATTTTAGTTTCATATACCCTCATTTTCCCGCCATTTTTTAGGCTGAGGGAGTTTTTTCCCCCCCCCCCTCTCTCTCCGTTGATTCCTGTGGTGGAGAAACCAGACTACTTCCACAACAGAGCCGGGTCACCAAAACCCTCCTTCTCTCTCTCTCTCTCTCTCTCTCTCTCAAATACTGAAATGAGTTTGGAGTCTCACTTCCTCCTGATCCAGCCCTACCTCACTTCTCTCCTCTTCTCAAACCAGGCCCATGTATGGTAAGGGAGGAATAGAGGGAGAATGGGAGGAGAAACAGCTGGGAGTAGTCAAGGTCCTGGTGGAAAAATTAACTGTAGCAACTATTCACTCAAAGGAGGAGCACAGTAATAAGGCTAGAAAAAGGTTGCGATTTCTGGGAAGGGAGGGGGTAATGTTCATGGCCTAAGCACTCATACTGTGGCCTGGAAATGCGCCGTCAAGCAGATCTGTGCAGCCATCAGATGTCTCAGCCTTGTAAAATCTTTTCTGAGAGCAAAAAAAAAAAAAAAAAGACAGTGAAATCAATGAATGTCTTATCAACTCAGTGCAGATGTGTAAGCCTTGAAAATATTATTTTTGTTGTTTTCCTACTGTAACTTAGCCTTCACAAAGAGCTCTCGCCCTCCCTTTGATAATATTTTCTTCAGTCCAATTTGACAAACAAATATTACATTTGGTCCTCTGTTTGATGTCAGTTTTTTCTTCCTCTTAAAACTATTCACATGGTGAAAATGCTTTGTATACTTTGAGACAGATCAACAGACTTTTCTCAGAATACAGACACTGCTCCTGGTACAGTTAATGAACAGGATTTGAAGTGTGTACAGTGCCACCTTTGATAACTGAAACAACCACAAATCCATACTGTAATTGATTATTTTCGAAATAATAACCACGCAGGAACAGGGTTTTGCTGAAACTTTAAGTCAGCCAAGGGCCAGTTCTCTGAAAATGTAACAACTGTCAGTGACAAGTGTCAATACTCATAAAACTTTACAGTGTTCAAAGGAAAAAAAGGAGCTAATGAAAAATTGCCTCTGAGCAAGGAAGACGATCGGCATGTGCGGACATGTCACCGACTCCCAACTCACATTCTTCTTCTCCCCACCCTGTGATCTGCCTGCCTGGGAAAGCTTGTTTAGACTGAACAAGCTACATTTTCCTGCAGCAGATCATGTAGTTTGCCTGTTATCTCGATCCTCTGGAATTCACAAATATATCTGTGAATTCTGCTTAAAGCCAGTAGAACAGGAAAGGAATCTGCCTTTTCTGTCTCCTGACCTTAATATCGACTGCACCTCTAAGAGGTCACAGAAATCAGAGGCTGGCAGTGCTTGGTAGTGCCATACCTCACAGGTATGACACATAGACATTATCTTTCATTTCAGTTTAATCAGTGGTAATTGTGGGAACATGGGAATAGGTTTCGTTTCAGAGAATTTAAAGTAGACTACAATACCAAGTCGCTGTTACCATCTCAACCACCGCCCCCCCGAAACTGGTGTGAAACTTGCTCTCTAGTCACCCTGGGCAGTTGAAATACCCTGCTGTAAACATGAATCTTTCGATCAGAAATGATCCTGATGCAGTTTGCCAGTTATAGCCTATATCCTCTTTATTAATTTAGTCACTCCTACATAGGAGTACTTCTTGAGATACCTAAACACAATGATGCCATTAAGATTTTTTTCCCCCCAAAATTGTTTAATTTCCTTAGTGTTGTAAAACGGTGTCCCGAACGTTATATTTACAAAGAAAAAACGGACTAGCAACAATACTACACGGGAACCGCATAGCTCATGTTGCCAGAGGACGACTGATCAGTAATCCAGTTCCGTGTCTGGATTCTGCTCCGCGTTTTCTCTGTGTCTTTCGATCACCACAAAATACGCAGTGTCAAGTTTCTCTGTCCTTGTCTCCTCCTCAAGTCCGCCATTTCACATTACCCAGAAGGAGAGTTGTCGTGTGCCGTGTCATGGTGGAACAACAAACTGGCTTTGTTATAACAGTTCCGTTCAGATGACTGGAATGGAGAAGAATATATGGCGCTTGCAGGCTGCGACACAGTAATGAACGTAATGGCAGAACCTCCATTTTGCACCTCTGCATTGTTGCTTTCTTCACGAATTGCTAACTTTATTGTTCATTTTCTAAGTGTTTTAAATTTGTTTTAATAAAGTTTATTGCGTAACATCGCGAATATAGTCAGTGAAACATCTCTCCCTGTTCAGTAGGAATTTTGTGAAAGTTACTTTTTGCCCCTGACAGTAAACCTTTCATGCATCCTTTTCTCCCTAACGTACGCAGGTGTCACCTACGCAGATTTTGTTAGAATTATTTTGTAAACGTGTGCGGACTTGCCGTAATACAGGACAGTCTTAAAGCTATTTTGCCGAATTAAAAAAAATTAAACTTGGAATATTCGTTGTGTACTATTATTTATTTATCATATTTATATTATTTATTATTATTATTTAGTAAAGCTCTGATCATTCTCGCATTGGACACGATTAACACAAAATGTTTCTCATTTTCCGGATCTACCAATTTATGAATTGTGCCTTGTGCTTCATCTATTGCAACCTGTCACTGTTTGAAGTATTATTTATTTATTCGTTTATTTATTTATTGTGCCAAATGTTTTCTCTCTAGTGAAAGTAAAATACATACAGAAGCTCGACCGATTATTAATTTAATCGGTGCATGATTTAAAGAGTCGTTATTTCCAACGCGGTGCGTGTTGGAAGGTCATCAGCAATGTTCATGACAAATACGTGTAAGGAAATATCCCCATACTGCAGCGCACTGCAGTCTGCAGCATCTTCCCCCGCCAAAACGAGTGTGGGCGGCAACCCAGCGGACTGTGTGTCTAATAAATATTCACTTAAAAGGGAAAAAAGAGGGCTCAATATTTCTCTTTGGGTTTGGTCATGCGTGAAAATGCTGTTATAGGTCAACGAGTCAATCACGGCTGCTGGTTAAAACGAAAATTGCAGAGGTCGTGCTTGTTTATTCATATATTTGTTTATTTATTTGTTTGCTTGTTTACTGTAGCTCACTAAACGTGGCCTTGTGAAGTGCTCGTTTAAAACCTTATCTGTAGTCGCGGTTTTCTGGAGTGCATTCATTTGGTGGGCTATGAGAGATTGAATCGCTACACTAAGTCCGTTACCAGGTCACATAAACATTTCCAGAGTAAATTTAAAGTTTACAGGTGAAACCAACCTGCGCAACAACCGAATCTATCGTCCAAAAGTATACGAAAGCTCCGACATGGAAATGATCGTTCCAAAGGTACTAGTGAAGGTAAATAAAACACAGTTCAAATTCACGTTGGCGCGGAGCCGCTGGCTACTTTGGCAATGGAAAACACAGCATCATTTGGTTAAAGGGCAACATTTCTGGAAAGTCTGTTAATGGTACTTGTATAAATGATTCTACATGGCGTATGTGTACCACGTACAGCAGTCTATTCATAATCTCTGTAAATCCGTCAACCATTAACAAGGGGTATGAATCAGTCACGGAGAATGTGGTTTAAACCTGCTTTGAGCTTGTAAACAATGAAAATTTAACAGTTAAAGGTCGTTCTTCTGTGTTACAAAGGAGCGTTTTGCTAAATTAGGGGGAATATAAAGTTCGTCATTGTTCTGCATTTTTAAATTAAAGTCTTTTTCGTCTGTATAGCAAGTAAACTTCACAGTGGAAATAGATTGGAGGCAACTTTGAGAGTGAAAGTTCAACGGGGTCGAATAGGGTCGTTTAAGGGCAGCTCCTCGTAGGCCTGTCATTGATGATTCATTAAATACAACATAGCTCTTTCTGGTGTACAGTGAATTTCAGTGGAATTTGCACCTGGAGAAGGTATACACAAGTCTCAACTGTACTTCTACTGCAGTGACTGACTGCCGTCTTAACTAAGGCTTCATGGAATTTAAAAACGGTTTGATTTCCCCCCCATAGCCTATATGATACACGCCTGGAGGAATAAAAGGTTTTGACTAAGCTTGGCCTTGTTGCCATTTTACATTTATTTTTGAATAAATACATTATTATTTGTTTCTTTTCTTTTTCTTTTTCTTTTTCTCTTTTTAGTTTGTTCTTGGTCATTGTTTACTTCAAAAGCGGATACACACTTTACATAGACAAAAACACCTCGTAATCCTACTTTGAGAGTTATACCATTACTCACTCCATTTACAAACCTCTACAGATGGATCCACGCCCAGCAGATTTCCCGAAAAAAAGCACCCGTCCAGATGTGGTCAAGCCGGTCATCTTTAGGGTGGTCATGGGGCGGAGGCTAAGACCAAAGGACTTATCTTCTCTCCAGAAGCAGAGCTACCATTTGACTGAGCTTTGATGTTTGTTTATCGTAATGAGTTCACGGTTTATCTATGCCAGCCTATAATCACATAACACTTAAAACTACGCTTACATAATGAAAGGCGGGTTACCACGATTATAAGGCACTTGGAACGAAAGATTTGAATAACTTTTCGCCAGTCTAGACGTTCTAATGTTGTGTGGATATAGCAACACTAGATGGCAGCAAGAAACTGCTGAATATCGTCTCCTGCTAAAGCAAATTGGGTTATATCCTTAACGTACCTTTAAAGGACTCGTATGCGGGGGAAAGGGTAATGACATTGTATCGTCTTGTTTTGAGCACCTCTCCGTTTGACTCTGTCATGTATCAGTCTTCAATAGTGGCCAAAATTCTTAAAGAATCTATGTTTTTCCTTACATGTCTCTGATTAAGTACGAGGGGCACGGGATTTCGATTTATCTACTACACCTTAACACTAATCAAGGTAGGCTAACGTTCATAACCGGTTAATTATCGGTGGCAGTGCTGAAACCGAGAGTGATAGTAGACGTCTGTTTGCAGCGTCTCGAAGACAACGGGTTTTGCCGTGGGATTTAAGTGTCTCATTAACGACGCTTGACACAACTCCAGTGAGAAATCTGATCGTCACCCAGGAGCATCAGACCGCAGCATATCAAAGGCTCTGTGTGTCTCGTCAGCTCAGGCGCTGTAGCCTAATTCACCTTTGTTTCTAGAGATAGCATAGAGATATCCTAGCAAACACAATATTTTTGTGACATCTCACAGTTATATTCCTTAACTGAGACAGATATTAAAACACACACACACACACACACACACTGAAATATTGGCATTAGCGCTTATATTCTTTAAATTTCTTTACATTCTTTGAACAGAGACATACAGTACATAAGAATAAGGTAGGTTTTATTCATGGCAAAGTCTGAATAGCCATTAATCTCATGCTCATGTTATTAATTACAGGCAACCACTTAAATTTACCCAGCTCCTCAAAGAAGGGGAAAATATCTCCCTTTAATCTCCGCAGATCAGTTTCACCTGAACAAAAAAACAGTAACCGTGGTTTCATGTGGTTGGATAAATATTTAAGACTCAGTATTCATTATTTAGAAACAGTTCATGAATATTGCACAACTTTAACTACTTTACTGCAGGAAAATGCACTTTACACATATTTCATCCATTTTTAAACGGTTTCTCACATTTATTATATGCTTCATCCAACAAGAGTGGCATTTAATGACGAATGTGTTATTATTTAAGGAAAAACACGGATAAAATCAAAGACATTGATAGCTTTCACTGCAGAGAGATTCAGAGGACTACCTACCCTATGATTGAATGTGTGTTTCGTCAATTCATTTAATAGAATTAGCAAAAGGACATTTATAAAAATCATTTTAAAAATTCCACACATTTACATTCAGCCATGAAAACCGTTCCAGTTGTCTCTGGGCTCTTCATGAGAACTGATGCAGACAAGTCCATACAAAGGTTCTGGCTCAGCCGAAGGTAAAACAGCTGTTCACAGCCAATCAGATTGCTGCATTTTAGCTTAGTTTTGTTAAAATCCCCTTGTCAGGGCATCATTGTTTATTGTCCATCAATAAGTCCCACCTAATGGTTTCTCCTTTGTAATTAGTGGGCAGGGGATGTGATTTGACCTCTGTGGACACATTGCTGAGGTAATTTACACTGGTGTCAGGTCAATCAGTCACAAGCAAGGAGCTCCAGTCAGCATACTTGACCTTCGCTGCATGTCTGAACTCTTTGTGTTAATTGGACAAATATAAAATAGACCCCCATGGATGTGCTGATAGCAAGGACTTCTGGTTCTCTCAGGCATTCAGACTTTGAGTTAAATACGTCTGACAGCAGAGAGCACACACCGCCACACTATACACCCTGGATGTCACAGCTCCAACAATATGGTGCATAGGAGTTGTATAACCCTTGCATTGTTGCTTAACTTGCCTTCCATTGTCTTATTAGATTCGCAGTAGGTTGCAATCGCATGTCTGTAATGGACTCTGGCCTCCTCCTCTGTCTTGATTGGTCGAGAACTTTCTGTGCTGTTGCGGGGTTGGGAGTTACCGGTCTCACCACTAGAGGATCTCAGAGTGCTGGAAATGACCCTGTCACCATGGTAACCTCGAGCCAATGCCCTTATGTGGTCACTGACTTGTGTCCAAGTGTCTGCTGACCTACTGCTAACTGATCGCACTGACCTCTTGCTCTTATGTGTTTTGTCACGTCCATCAAAGAGAGAACAGTCCTGAAACAGTGGCCATGGTTCAGATACTGTCCAGTTCCTAAAGGTCGTCATACAGAGAGAGTCTTTGATTCTTTTGTCTATGTAGTTTTCTTGGCCTGTTTGTGTCTGTGGTGTAGGGCAGTCAGGTAAAAGAATTGGTCCCTTTGTGTTGAGTGATGAGCTGTTCATCCAATCAGAGCAGAATTAGCGTGACCTTATCAATGTATACCAACCAATCTTCTCCTCAGGTGAACTTAAAACATGTACACTTTTCTCTGGAATGTGGCTTTTTTTTTTTCTTTTTTGTGGCGAAACTACATAAATCTCTTAAGTATTTTTATCCACAACTTAGGAGCAAAAACAAACTATACCTTTGTGGGTTTCCTGAACTGACTTCACCATAAAGATTTTGTGGTTTGAAGAATTTCAGTTTTCTTTGCTCAAAAAGGAAGCTTTGCAGTCACACAAAGATCTCACTGACTTTGGCCCCCAGACACTGTATGTACACGGCATCATTTCAGTCTGTCTGAGGCATAGAGGTACATGTCAAGACAAGGCAAGACTTTGCTCACACACATTCCACGCGCACTGACTTCACAACAGTCTAAAGATTTCTGTCGTCATGAGAACATGCTTTGCACCAACACTTTCATTTGTTTGGAAATGCTTAAGTATGGGGCTTTGTTTAGATGTCAAGTTTGGTGTGAACTGGCAATACATCTGTGAGCTTACATGTTCTGAAATGATTTAATTTGATTTAACTGGACCACTAAAAATTGATGACGAACTGAAAGAAAGCAGTTTGGCAGTTTCTGAGGTAAATAATCGAGCTCTCTCGTTTTAAGGCCACACATCAGGTAGAAATCATGGCTTGTACAGGTTCTGAATAATATCCCCCTTCATCAGATTAAAATAACAGGAAGTTTCCATTCAGAAAACCAGATAAACTGTTCCTAAATTTTGATTTGCTCTCTCTGTTTCTCTCCCTATTCACCTGCAAAAAAGGGAACAGTCTCACAAACACAATGCCACCATAACTGTTTATTCAATTGCTGGATTTTAACCCTGTGGGGCTGAAGTCCAGTTTGACTGTTTATACCGAAGATAGAGAGCCAGCACTGACTGGGTCATAGCTGTTCCAGTTTGAGCTGGTCTCTGCTGCAACACAACTGGCCAGTTTAACTGGGATTTACAAGCATTTCCATTCAGAGAGCTACTGGGGCAGCTAGCCTCAAGCTCCTGTGTTTATTTTTCTTTAACTGGTCCCAGCTGAAGTGAGGGAAGAGGTTCGGTGTGGCCCCTGCAACCTAGGAAAACAGTATTTGCCCTACCTCCGTAATAAAGAACAATCGATTCTCTTAAGAGTTGTACAGTCTAACACCCTGTTTAACTACACAAATCTCGTCACTTGTAAACACATTCCTGAGAGCAAAAATTTTAAATTACAATGGATTACATCAAAAACTGATGAATACTTCTAAACTGACTGCGTAAACATGAATCGTTAAACATTCGAGTGTGAGGTAATTGATTCGGAAAGATGTAGATTTTGAACTTTACACACACCCACACCCACATGTGCACACACACACACACACACACACACACACACACAGAGTTTTCTCCATGTCTCCCTCTCTCTGGACCTCGTTTCTTTCTGTATTAATCCTAAATGGGCAGGCATTGAAGTGCTGTGCAGCCTGAGAGCATGTTCATCAGAGAGAAGCATTAATGCTTTATTTCCTCTGTGATACTCTTATCACTGCCATTAATCCATCTTTATCCATTAGTAGCCTGCATGCAGCTCAGAGGGAACTTTTTGTTTTCTGCCCTCCATTTATTAAAATTATCTCTCATCTAGTCACACTTCTGATGAACAGCAGAAATTGGCATTTCTAAATGCGATTTCAAAATGGAACGCATAAGAGATTAACAATCGGATATGCAATCAGTGGTGGTTGTTTGTATGTGTGTTTGTGTGGCTTTCCGTCTGTGAGTCAGTCTGTCTGTCTGTCTGTGATTATCTCAATATTATGTGCAATCCGTGTGTTGTCTTTGAATATGTCGCACACAACTTCTCCTAAAACTCGCGCAAAGCCAAAACGAACAAACAAACAAACAACAAACAAAAAAAGTGCCCTTTGATTGGTCAAGGTACTTGAATATGCACCAGTCTTTAACCTTATCATTGCTTCTTACACATTTACATAGGAAATTTGGCGTATGTTAAGAGCCCAAGGGACTGCGTCCTTTTGCCGCGTGTCAGACACACACACACACACACACAGCGGCCCTCGGACACCTCGTTTCCCTTCGAGGAGAAACACCGCAGAGGTATTGAACCAGACGAAAATAGATTAGCCAACTGCAGGACCAGCACATATCACGCCCTGACATGGCAAATGCGGCACTGTGATTCATCAGATAAAAGCCTGGCTCTAGCCGCTCGTTCTACACACACGTCACATGGTTCCATCTCTGTGTGTGTGGTAGCAAAGGAGTCTCTTACACTCAGCATGTCTCAGTTCTGCTATGGGGCACGTACTTACCCACTTAAACCACTTCGGCCCTCCCACAAACTCCACAAAAATGACACCGAAGGGTTTTGTTTTATTTATTTTTTTTAATTGTGTGATGTACAGATTATTGTGAAAACATGTTTGACGATTTTGTGTCATTATTTTGATAGGATTTACACTCAGATTTTACACAACAGACATGAGGCCCCGGTTTACTATATACAGGAGACAGACAGGCCGGTTAGGGTCCACTTGAACTGCGAATTGGGTTTAAAAAAAAAAAAAACAACATGGCATAATTGATGGTGCCAGCCTCAATGGATCCAGTATCTTGGCTCCCCTGGGGTTTTTATGAGTGACTTTGTTTAGGGTTTAACTTTGAATGGTGTGTCAAAAGAAAAACCATGCAGTTGTCAGGAGACCTCTGGGCAAAACAATTTGATCTTCATCTTGTAAGCTATTAGAGGAGCCGAAAACAGGCCAATAACAGAGATGTGCAGTATTGCATCTTTGAATGCACATATTGTTGGTCTATGTTACGGATTAGCTACAACAGCAGACAACAGCGCAGGGGTTCAACTCCGTCACTCCTGTTAAAAACAAAGAAGAACCAGCTCTTATGGTCACACAGTTGATGACACAAGGCAACTGAAGGATGGAAAAATATCATTTGATGCAACAAATTCCAGTCTGTGTTCTGCTGCGATGATGGCTAAGTTAGAGTTTGCCGTCAGTGGGATGAGACAGCGGAACTGTCTCTCCCTGGGGCCAATAACACAGGCCTATGATGATAACGATGTACGTGAATCGAGAATGTTTTCCCGACACATGTTACGGTGCCTTGATATGAAAAGTGGCTTTTCTGGAGGCAAACGATGGATTTCAGCTGGTCCTTGATAAGTGTTCAAACGTAAATTGTTCTTTATGTCATTAAGTCTCACAGCTTGAGCAACTGTGCAACACGGTCAACCAAAGATGTCTGAATAACAGGAACAAGTCAGGAAGAACACACAGGTCTTAGTTTTCACACTCAAAAACTGCAACTATTGCCTCAACCCAGTTTGAGCCACTCCTTTAGATAAACTATGAGTGAACTTATTAAATAATACTAGGTTAAATTGAATATGCTATACTAAATCATGTTAAACAAAGTAAACTCAGAAATTGTATTTAATTATAATTCAAAACAAACCTACTTTTTTCAGTTTTGTAGTATCTGTTGGCATATTAAAATATGTAAAAGAAAAAGGTTTTTTTTTTTAAAGTGTGGCTTTACTTAACTACACTAACTTCAACAAGGAGAAGTCAGTAAAATTTCAGTACATCTTCAGAAAAACATTCTGATTTCACATTCTGAATCTTCAGCAAAACACTCTGAATTCACATGTGTAACCCATATCATTAGCTTCATGCATATGTGGACCTGTCATAATCAGCTAGAACTAAAGAGCTTTAAAATGAACCAAGTCAATTAGTTCTGCATGTCTGATTAGCTACCGTTACTGTTGGTCAGGATCCATGACCACAGTCACACAACAGGGGGCGAACACAGCTCACAGTGCTCATGTGTTCTCTTATCAGAGATTAGTGATAAAAACACTGCCAGGCGTATTTATTAAAGGGGGCCACTCTGAACCAGTGTGCCACCCAGATAAGCACACTGAATGCCTTGGCATGTATCATAGTTGTGATATAGAGTTGGCCCTCTCTGTCACACACACACACACATTCTCAGAAGTTTGGGTATATCAGGGTGACACCAAGCGATCCAGCTGTGCTGAGTGTGATGGAGGCCTCCGATACACACATGCATGTACACAATCACATGGACAGACAGACACACACACACACACACACACAGGCAGACACAGCTGACTGCCTGATATGAGGGCAGCACATATGGGTGGGACATCTTTTCACACCAAACCTCACATGACATCTTCTCATCTCACTTCTCATCCTGTTTCACCACATCATTGGTTATTAAGTGTTGTTTTTCTCCTCATTTATCACTGAGCATTGAAATATTCCTAAAGTATTTTAAAGAGTGAGTATTTGTTGTAAACAGAATGAGCTATTGAACTAAAGTATTAAGTGGAATGTGAAAGCAGTATGTAAACTAACTGACAATAAGAGGAACTCTTGTTGAAGCCGTTTACACGTAACGTCACTTACGTCGTAGGAAGCAGGAAGGTCTGTCGAGTGTTTCTAATGTAATGAAAATATTTGTGTATACACAGGGTGGTAAGCCCTCGAGCTATCACAAATAACTGGTCACTATAGAGCTGTATAAGTAGAAATGTGTGATACCCAGTTCCAAACCAATTTTCAAGTGTGAGTGTGCCATAGAGCCTATGGGGTAGACCCATGTTTGCACTGTTCTGGATTTATCCATATATTGTTGTCTTTACACAGAGAGTATCTTTATACCCCCGTGTTTTCATGGCTATGAGGTCAGATCCACAGAGGCCAATTCAGTTTTCTCTCTGAATGCCATAACATAAAGGCATAAACACAATGTACCAGTCTTTGGCCAGAGCCGAGGAAGCAAAGGACAAACAAAGCAGCTTTATCTGCACCAAACGAGAAGCCACTCCCACAGAAACCAGCTCTGGGCACAAGGGCCCTGTCTTACCTCATTTCTCTGTGATGCCGAATCGGAAGAATGACATCAAGCAGTGGCAAATTTGTTTTTCAGACTTTCAGCCACCGCTAAATTCATTGTTTAACGACTAAACCTGTTTCCGGACATAGATAAAATAATTCATAACGAAAGCATGCTTTAGGGACAAAACTGAATATGTGGATTACTGAATGTGTGTGTGTGTGTTACTGAAGCCAATAAGAGAGGCATTTTTAAAGGAAATGTTTTTGTTCTGACAGTGTAGTAACGGTAATTTTATCCCTGAAAGTGGTTTTATAGGATAACAAACCATCTGCCAAGATACAGTTGTGTGTGTGTGTGTGTGTGTGTGTGTGTGTGTGTGTGAGGGAGAGAGAGAGAGAGAGAGAGAGAGATGCAGATGCATTACAAATTCTACTTTTGACCTTTAAGCCAGAGTCAGGAACAGGACACTGGTGTTTTTGGTGGAAAAGTGACGTCATGCCACTGAAAAGTACAGACGCATTTTTCACAGTAAAGTTACTGGCTGAAGTAAAATAGCCTAATTGAGTGTGTTGGTTATAAAACAACTCAAAAGCCAACCATTCTCTACACTACTTCTGAGTCTGGTCCCACTGAAAAGCAGTGACTGGTTCCTTTTTTTTTTAAAGTCTCAGGGGGAAAAAAAAAGGCTTTTTATATACAGATGACTGCTATTGCTATCTCTGATAGTGTTACCCTTGCTCATATTCAACATGGAGAATACTTTAAGTCCAATATCGCGCCTATACACTAACCAGTAATACATTAACTCCCTATTCATTTGAAATGCATGTTCAGGTAGGTTGTTTTCAAAGGACTCTCTTTGTATATGCAGATCTGATAAGACAACTTCAGAGACAGAGCAGAGAGAACTGACGTACAAGCTCGTAAATTTAAAACACTGTGGGCCGACATGAATCTTCAGTGAGATAAATACTGCTTAGTTCGATTTTCCTCACATGTATCCTGGTAAAAGGGCGAATGTAGGTGACCTTGGTCAACTGTCATGCTTCTCTTGACTCTCCTTCACCGAGACATACAAATGGTGCAGAGAGTGAATTAATGGGGCTTAAGGGAAGCCAAATGTGTATTCTCTCTCTATTCTTAGTGCCTCAGGGTCAGTTGTCGTTCACTGAGTGATTTTAGTCCTCACAGAGAAGCACATGTTTGAGAATAAACGGCAGAATGTGGCCCCTACCTTCCGTGACCTAACATAATATGAATGATATCCATTAACAATTGAGCTTGCACGTTCATAAAATCATTCTTTGCAAAACCTATCCAGCCTGTATTGACTAATGTAGTCTATTCTAATCCTGCTGTTTCAAACTGGTTAAATTAGTGAAAATGATAATGTTCGTAACATGGCTAAACAGAAAAGAACAGGGAAACATTTTCGCGACATTTTTTTTTTTTTTTTTGCCTGTGGTATTTCTGGTTAGAGCATGTGTGGCATTAGCAGGTGGATCCTACTTAAACACTGTTAGCTCTTTGAATTCACACCTGTTCTCTTGATGACAGTTAACAAACTCTGGGAGTTGCAATCAAAGTAATCTCTAACAGCTAAAGACAGATGTTCCAGAAACATAAAGAAGGCCACATCTTTGTAGGTTTCAGTTAATTAACCTACATATTGCTGGTGTACTATTTTTACCAGAGAATTAAGAAGTGGTACTGTTTTTTTTTTCCTTTCCAATATTCTGGCATATTTCCCAAAGATAATTGCCGTAGTACTCATTGATTTTGTGGGCGTGTGGCACAGTTGTGTTCTGCTCACTGACCTCTGTAAATCAATTCAAAACCACCTACATGACACAAAAAAATAAAATGACAAGAATTGCTAGGAAAAGACAACACTTGTGCTCTTTTAATATCAATCCTAATGCTTAATTATATTATTGAATCATCCCCCTCAGGATTCGAGAGAGAGAGAGAAAGAGAGAGAGACAGACAGACAGAAAGAGTCCCATGCCTGTTGTGAGATGTCGGGGCTGTTAAAACCTGGGATGCCCTCTGGGTTAAAAATCCAAGCATGCCATGGAGCTTAAGTCTGGCATGTGTTCAAATCTGACATGAGTTAGTGACAGTCACTTACTGAGAGCGGGGTTGATTTACTGTGCCTTTGTACTACAGAGGGAAAACTAAGTCCCAAGGGAAGTCTAACCACAAGCCTTTAGGCTGTACAATACAACACCACATTTTACGTGTAGTACAACCATACTTACAGTGATCAATACTAAGACTCCAAGGCTACATCTGTGTGTTTAACTGAGGAGACTAGTCACAGCTGAGGGTCTGTTAAGATGTCAGGGAGGGAGATTTTGAAGGACTGAGGAGTCCATGGCCACTCTGTAGCCCTCAGCGAAGGAAAATCAGTGGAGAGTTCTGCCTCAATCCCAACCGTGCGCCTGAAGGCTTTGCTGGGAAGCCGCAGCTGCTAATGCGGATAAGCAGTAATCCAGTCCTCCAGCCCCTACACTGCAGCGTATACCCCAACAGTGGTGAGGTCCAAACTGTGGGGATCCCCCCCTGCATGAGAAGACAGCCTGTAAGAGTATTTTGGGAACAGATTTGTGGAAAGGGAGGAAAAGGGAGAGGAAGGACAGAGGACTAAAATGAGTAAATGAGATATTTTACAATCACAAGAAGGAGCACGTTTGGGTCACTTAAAAATGGTGAGAAATGTTGTCTTTGAGCCTTCACCATGAAATTGACTGCTTTTCTAGTTCAGTTACTTCTTATGCCAAAATGTCTCTTCAACTCGGTATAAAAAAAAACAGTCCGCCAACAAACAACCACTGTGCCACATACATACTATTCTGAACTAATAATTGCAGCTTGTTACCGTGGCAGCCGTCAGCATCGTTTCCTGATTAGCAATGCTGTGACAGAGCCCTTTCTCCCCAGTGTTTGATTAGATCGTTATATCTGTACTTGTGGGAATCCGTGCGCACGGATGCTTGTTGAGGCTTTCAAAGCTTCTCAGTTTCAAATTAGATGCGCGCAAAACAATAAAGCGTCGTTTTCTGTATTTTAATATATGACTATTTTGTTAATGTCGGAGAACCCAAAGAAAACGAAATGAACCCATCTTGCTTGCATTACTTCTTTAAGCACGATCGGGGCTGGTTAGAAATCTCAGCAGTGGAAGCCGTTCCATTCCCGCGGGCGTCGAGCGTAATGGGTGTTCTTTTTTAACGGGTGAGTGAGCGCACCTTGCTAGCCAAGCTAAAGTGCAATCCTCTGTCTAGAGGGTTTCTCGCTCGCTTTCCCCTTCTCAGTGTAGGCGGAGAACATACCCGATGGTATCACTTCACATGGCTTAGAGGTCAAATGCAGTGACAAGCAGTTACACATGTAGCATTCCTAAAGCATACAACAGCAGAAGAACTGAGTCGCACCAAGGGAGTGTTTGCTTTGCGAGCGCGAGTGCCCCCGCGAAGCGCGAAGCGGCCTTGGAATGTAGCAGGAGGGCACTGATTTCTGTACTACGACGAGATCCCCACCAAGTTACTAAGGATGTATTTCGACGTAAGCAGACTAACACATTAGTTTGTCTCAAAACATTATCTTCAAAGAAGAATTTGAGGCCGTCAGATTTGAAAAGCACAGAAAAACAATATTTATTTTAAAACTTTACTTGAGACAAGCATTACAATCCCCTCTATCCTCAGCTGTTATTCCCCTCCGTGATCAAACGAGTCGTTTATTAGCTCAGGAGGGAATAACACAAAACAATATTATAATAAATTATAACAACACTCCCCTAATCGCTCTCCCTTTACAACGTCTTTCATGTGAGGGAAAATAAAAGAGATATAAAGCTTAAAAATGTTCTTGTCAACATCAAACATTAAGGCACTCAGCTTGTGCTGTTTTTAGCATATGACTGACAATAGGCTACAGCTAAAGAAGGGAAGTGGCATTTGTTTCAGATAAAACTCTAATATAGGAAAAGAGGCACTGAAAAAAAAAAAACGCCATAATTTGGGGCTGAGGTTACTTTCAGTATGTTCCCTCTGACTGTTAAAACATTTCTATATCACTAAGAGCATATGCTTGCAAATAGAAATTATGAATTATGAGAACCTATAGTAAAAAAAAAAACAAAAACAAAAAAACATATACTTTGAGACAGAATGGTAGTACAATTTCAGTAGTTATAAAATGTGAAATATAGATGCAGTTGAAAAGTTAGAGTGGTGCAGCAGTTGAGAGCGGTGAAATGTTGACATGGAGAGGAGCACCTTGCCCACTGTCTGTAATTACAGCGCAGTGGCTGCCCGTTCTGCTTTTAAATCACTCAGACAAAACAGAGGGAAAAGAGAGGGATCTCTTCTGTCATGCCCCTTCCCAAATGTTTTCTTCTACTTTCCGCCCTTCTCCTTCAGACAGCGGAAAAGATAAGCGAGAAGACCGAGGAACAATGCATCAGTTATCCTGTCTTTACCTCGCTTCACACTGCCTTTAATGCTCTATATAGATTCAAATTCTGATGTTCATTTTGGTATAATGATGCAAGTGTTTGACATTAACTGTTTGACATTTCCCAGAGAAAACAAAGTTCATCTGTTATTTAAACACATGTGCACATAAAAATCATCGATCAGCTGTTGAGTTAATAATTTGGTTATGTGTAACTCTTAATTGTCAACACCACAGGACAATGTTTTTGTAAAAAAAAAAAAAAAAAAAAAACTGTCGGAGGATTCATTAAACTGATGGTTTGCGGCACGCATGACCACAGCACCAATCACTAACTGACTGTGAATGTGTAATCTGTGAGCTCTGGTCCTTAGTGCTCTGATGTCCCACGTGACGACAAAGAGCGGTGAGGGCATGTCTCTGCTGATCAAAGCCTGGTGCGGGGAAGCATTCTGAGCTGTCTTCATTTTTCCCTCATCCTCTAGAATATCAATTTCCAGTTCTTTCCACAGTGTGGAGCTGGTTGCAGTGCTGGAGTGAGGCAGGAGGGAGGGTGTGCGTGTGTGTGTGTGTGTGTGTGTGTGTGTGTGTGCGTGCGTGTGTGTGTGTGACTGCTGGAGAATAGCCAGTCTGCAGAGGAAGGCCTGGTAGGGAGAACGAAGAGCATGGCTGTTGTTGGAGAGGCAAGGGACCGTAGCAATGTGAGAGACTTTGGGAGGAAACAGCATGAGGGAATCCAACTGGGGTGGGGGACACAAGTGTGTTTGTGTGTGTTTGTTTTTCATTCATCCACCTGTAATCTTCAGCCACCATCATCATTCTGCGTGCACATGTGTGTGCGCATGTGTGTGTGTGGGTGGTGTGTGTGTGTGTGTGTGTGTGTGTTTTCATGCATGCATGATTGTACATGTGTGTGTGTGTGTTGTGTGGTTGTGTGTGTGTGTGTGTGTGTGTGTGTGTGTGTGTGTGTGTGTGTTTGAGAGGGATGTATGTTGCAGTAAATGCTCTCATTCTGTGAATATTTACTTTCCAACTGATCTTCTGTTTTTACCAAAAGAAGAAGAGCCTAGATCATTATAATGTAACCTTTTGTAGGACAGTACCACATTTAATGTGAAATGGTGCTGAAGGACGAAGCTCTCAGGTCAAGTGTATGACGTGGCATCTCTCATGAAATTCTCAAGTCTATGTGTATTTCATGTTGGTGGTAACAGTTTGTACGGAAACCAAAACCATGTAAAAATGACATACATTCACATCTTTTCCTGAAATAACTATAGTTCAGTCTTGTTCATATGTGTATAAAATATTTGTGTTGTATAACAGAAGCCTGTGTGTAATTAATAAAAGTCTCTTAATGTTTTAGGTATGTTCATTTAATTTGTAATTCATGTATTTTAAATCAGTCTCTTGCATATGAATGAAAACATTCACTAATGTTCCATTGATTGGTTCTCTTCTTACATCAATGACAATGCAGATTCCAAAGATCCAGTGAGATACTTTTCAGACCATATTCTCAGAATATGCGTAATGTGGCCATACCATAGAAATTTTTGTGCTCTGTGTCTCCCACTGACAACAAATCATAATATTCAGCATTACACAGGTAATTTGCATTACTGAGGACATGTTAGTCCTGCATAACATTACACAGCCTACAGCATCATAAAACACACATATAGAAATACATGGCACAGTCACAGTGTTGTACTTCACAATGAAACATCCAAGAGGTTATATCATAGTCGTGAATTCATTTCTGAAAAACCCCGCATTAGGAAATCAAATATTTACACATACTTTGCCCCCACATTAATTATCTGCCCTCAAGAACAAAACGTCATCTTATTTCCGAGTAGCATTTCTGCCCCTCCACCCCCCCCACCTCCCTTCCCCTAACTCCCCAGTCATTCAAATAAACAACTCAGATTAAATCTCAGATGCACTGAGCACCTACTGCAATGCATGTACACAAACACTGTTTCATTCACCGGGCGAAAACGCCGTCTCTGAAGGACTTACCCGCCGATAAGGAGCTGGGAGCTGGGAGCTGGGAGCTGGGAGCTGGGAGCTGTTTGGATGCGGGTGACGTATTCCTGCCGTCTCCAGCACGCGCAAACAGAACTTTCTCCTTGAGGAGTCTGCTTACCTGTGAGCTGTAGGAGAGTGAGGCAGCACTGGAGTGGACTGTGCCTTTATATGGCTGCATCAGCTCCCACTGCACGTCAGCGCCACCTAGGCAAAAACACGAGGCACATGTCTGTGCCTGTGGCAGTTTAGGAGGAGCCCTCCACAGCTCAGGCTGCACACGATGTGTCTGAGAAGTTTTTCTTCTTTCTTTTTTCTTTTTTTCTTTCTTTCTTTCTTTTCTTTTTTTTTTTTTAACAGTGTACGGTTGAATTAAATTTAGATTTAAAAAGACACATATTTGTAATACATGTTTTGTTGTTTGTTGTCATCAGCACAATCAAGCCCGCAACAACTCTTGCTGTATTTAAAGTAGTTAATACCTGATATTACACTTGGTCATTGTCTGGTTGAAAATTAGAGTAACTCTTAAGCTCAAGTTAAAGCTGCAAATTCAGGATCTCCTGCATAATGCCAGTGGAATGGACATGTGACAAAATCCCTGCGTTTAATCTCTGCTCTCACCTATTTGTGAACAGAATCAGAACAAAAGAGGGTTTTTGGGGGGCACGCCTGTCTGTGAATCACCTTCTTTTTTTTCACTAAACCATTTCCTTTTTGAGTAACAGATTGCTGATCTTCATACCATGTCACCAGATGTGCTGTTTAGTTAAACACGTCTTCTTCACTGTGGGTCTGAGAAGTGCAGTTATCGCAGACTGTTTGCTGATTGGATCGCCATATTTTGGCCTGTAAGATAAGCGGATCAAAATGGAACAGTGGTGGCAAATGCAGCGTAGTCTAAGTTGTTTTTGCAGGAGAGCGAAGCTACAGACAGGAAGGAAGTGGCTCTCACACATCCTCCATCTCAGGACTATTTTAGTTTCATCTTCACAAACATCTCTATTTGTAAATCAAAAGCGCTGGGAAATGATTGAATCCTGGAAGAGAGAATGATTCACGAATATAGTAGTCTTTTCGGGTATTTTAAGGTATTTTTCTCAATAAGTAATTTTGTTTTCTTGAAAAAATAAAAAAACAATTTCACGGTGGTGAGAGTTATGTCCCTTCGACCCTTTGCTGAGGCTGAAACATGCGTACGGCCGCATTCCTCGTAACCAGTGAGGCCAGTTTCTGTGTGCAGGGCAAAACAGCGGCCGAGGTTAAGCTTTTATCCCGCTCGATTACATGTGAAAGACACACGGACGCCCTCCGGAGCCGAGGTCAAAGGGTCAAGTTCCGCACACATCAGCAGCGTCGATTCCGCCTCCCACCCCATCGATCTCAATCTCCAGGACAGCATGCTTAATTTACACCCCTACGTCATAGTCAGACAGACAGAGAGAAAGAGAGAGAGAGAGAGAGACAGAGAGACAGAGAGAGAGAGAAGAGCAGACAGAGAGAAAGAGAGAGAGAGAGAGAGAGACACACAGAGGGAGGAGTGCAGTGTCATTTCACTCTCTCCTCTGTCACTGGCTGCTTTTCCCAGGTCACCTTTCCTGCCCTGAACACTGTGTGTATCACTCTTTTATACGAGCAGTCAGTGATAAAACCTCAGCGTATCATAGCTAACAGGATTCGTGTGTGAGGACTAACGAAAGGGAATATGATTTGATTTTACAGAGGAAAATGTTGGAGCTATGAAGGATACACATGATTTTCCTGGTTATTCCCACAGGGACATATCACATCTTATTTCAGTAAGCCTGCCTTTTTCAGACAGAGAGAGAGAGAGAGAGAGAGAGAGAGAGAGAGAAAAGGGGAAGGAGAGATAGTGTCTGGGTAAAGACTCATTTGCTACTGTTAGGGTTGTGGGAAAGCAGTGGGGGCAGCTGCAGCAGGAGTGAGAGAGGGAGAGGGAGGGAGAGTGAGAGAGGGAGGGAGAGAGAGAGAGGGAGAGGGAGGGAGAGAGAGAGGGAGAGAGGGAGAGGGAGAGAGGGAGAGGGGGAGAAAGAGAATGAGAGAGGGAGAGAGAGAGCTATATTTAAATAAAAATGAAAAATGAGCGAGGGGAAAAGGCAGCAGGGCTGGGACTTGGCAAGGCTGGCGGAGAGGAGAGGGGAAGAGGGGAAGAGAACATATCCCAGATGAAAGTCCTCTGTTCCCCTCGGAATCTTTAGGCTGTCCCGAGCAAAGGGCAGTGGAGGTTGTTTGAGGAAACGTAAAAGGAGCCAATTTAATACAACAGCTTATGGAAATGGCGATCTTAAGAGCCCAGAACAAACGCATCTAATGAAATACGTGGGACTACCATGACAGTATAGTGCTGTATCTCTTTCAGTGACAACAGCAACAACAAAAGAAAATGCTTGAGGCTGAATTGCTTTCCAATAGCCAAACTCTATTTATAGAATTTGAACACATCAAGTCTAATCTGCCCACTTTGCTGTACGGAATTTCCTTTCCTTTTGCCGTACTCTGTCTCCTAACCAGAACCAGATGTAGGGATATAGTTCTATTATTGCACTGTAATTTCTGCACATAGATTGGCAAGCGAGGAGAGTTGTTCTTTTTTTGGCTTTGGACAGACTGCAAACATACAATTGTTGGCTCACAACTGGGTGTAAGAACTTATCAACAAGCAGTGTGTAACATTTTGTCATTAACAGATAGCATGATTTTTGTGTCATTGTGGAATATAACTAGTATATTTTTATGTTCATTTGTTATATTTAATCCAATTTTATATTTATCTGTTTTTTTATTATTATTATTATTATTATCAAATGTTAACGCACAAGTGTAGACAGCAGCTTAGGGTATTGTTTTTGATCACTGTTGTGGCAGAGTTGTGACGCAGACCAAACGTCTGTGAAAAAAGATAAAGAGACATTATCTCATTTTAATATCTCAAAGTGCGATAGCTAAACACACGGGTGACAGGGCTCCTGTGTCACCAGCATTCATCTGAACTGTGCCACCAGGAACTAAAACCAGGCCAAACAGCTGTGCCCCTGTACCAAACACTGGGTCTCCAAAACCTGCTGCTTTGGGTGGGGTACTGGAGGGTGAGAGACTGTGGTCAGACCCAGGCTGGGTGGGAGCCTGGGAACCCCCCCCCCCCCCCCTGAGAGCTACCATGATCACATGGCTATGTGCACCAGACGCAGGCAGGACAAGGGGGATTTCCAGCCAGGCTTATTACTGAGACGGACGGGAAAAGGCCCCAGCCAACGGCGCCCTGCTATTCCAGGGGCTGCTCGCTCACTGCCTCTAGTGTTCCAGAATAGCAACAGCAGAGAGTCATCTAAGAACAGCTCCCTCCTCAGGGAGCTGTTCTTAGATGGGGGGGGGGTTGAGTGAGTTGTTGTCTCTCCTTTCTCACTGCACCAGGGGGCAGTCACAAACCTTGTTCTCTCTCTACTTTTCTCTCTCTCTCTCTGGTTGCTCTTCTTCGTGGTTACAGGGCCAGCCAAAGTTTTTTTTTTTTTTTTTTTTTACAATCATAAGGATGAGGAAAACAAGAAATACTTTTCCCCCCATTTCCTTCAAGCCAAATATGGTAGGCAGATGAACCAAAAGACATCAGTGACAATATGCTCACTTATGTTGTGGATAACAGTCAAATAACTCAGCACCTGTCACTTATAGATATACACGTCACCTTCTCTCCTACCATTGTCTTGTACCTGATACAGTGTGTGGCTTCAGCAAAAAAGTATCATGCTCACCAAGAGGTTGGAAGTTTCATCCAAACATTGGGGTATTCTTAAACTCATGTGAGCGTGGGCATGAAATCAGTGAACGTTCACAGTCATTCTAAACTGAACATCAAAAAAGTAATGTGTTCATAATAAACTATTAGTTTTGTCCTTCAGTTTCAGCTGTGTTTCAGTTTCTCTGAAGTTCTCGATTTGAAGGATGACGGACAGCCTTTGGAAGTAAATGTTCCTCGTTTTCATAATAAAGCAGCCTCGGTGTGTTGAGAAATACCCAGAGTGTGTTTTTAAACCAGGGGGAGAGAGCAGCAATGCACAAACAATCTGTCACATCGCAATTTATTGTGTGCAGTAAACATATCACTTTGTAAATCATCATATGGAAACTTTATTGTTTATGGGGTTTTTTTATTGCTTAAAGTAAAGAAAACAAAATTAAAGACATTGTGACTTTACTTGTACACAAACAGAGTTATAACTTAGGTTTGCAAAACATTGTCCTATTGTAGCACCAACCTTAGGTGTAGGGATAGGAGAAGGCTTAAAATAAGTCAGTAATAGGTAGTTTAGAGGGAGAAGCATTGTTAAAGCGCTGTCCATTCAAAGATTCAAACAAACAGTTCAGTAGTGATTTGACCTGTTATCTTTTGTGCTATAACCATATGGAAAAGCGAGCGGGTGTTTTGTTAGTCAAAAGCACCCCTCCTGCCACACACCTGCAGGGCTCATATGTAGAGTGAGTGAGTGAGTGAGTGTGTGTGTGTGTGTGTGTGTGTGAAATAGAGAGAGAGACAGAGAGAGAGAGAGAGAGACAGAGAGACAGAGAGAGAGAGAGAGAGAGAGAGAGAGAGAGAGAGAGAGAGAGAGAGAGGCTTATATCTAGTCTCTGAAGGTCTGCTGCAGGCTACCACACGCTCAGCCAATGTGGGCCCCTCTGAAGAAGGGAACTGTCTTCACATGCCTCTGTCCTCTATTACGATGGATGTAAACGCAACCATAACAGAGCCCATAACGTAAACTGTCTCTTTTAACCACTCTGTAACCTTTTAATACAGGTAAATAGACATACACAAAGTCTATTTTCAAATATGACACATTTGTCAGTCATTCACGCTATATGTATTTTGAACTAAAAATGGCAGTTCTCTCCAAGACTATTTGAATGTAAAAACTATATACATTCACACTTATTCTTTTAGCAGATGCTTTTGTCCAAAGTGACTTAAAAGTTCAATTAATTTATGTACAGGGTGAATGTAAATATGTGTAGATTATTGCATATATATATCAGCTCAGTTCACACACACAATTTAAAAACAAGATACATTCCTGGCCATAAATACCACGTGCAGAAGTAAATTCTCTAGAAGTATTTCCGGCTTTTACGTTTATCAAATATCTCCAGATACCGATTCCAGTCCAGGTTTTCCATGTGCCCCCCTTGAGGCACCTCCTTTGATAGACGTTTCGAACGTCTAATCAGAAGGCGCAAAGCGTCAAGCCAGCGTTCGCTCCATTTCGTCAGCCAATAAGACAATATCTTCCCCAGCTCACCAACCATCAAGACGCCATCTAGCATTGCGCACGGCCATTTTGGTAAGGTTTATAATATCGGAGAATTCAACAGTTTTCCTTTGTAACAGGCCATGCACAAACACTACAGTACATGTTAAATGGTCGATAACGACGTGCTAATTCTAAGCAGTCTAGCCAAAGGACTGTATATCGTTTAAATTATTCCTCCAGTCAACCCGCATTGGCGTCCATATTTGTTGTGGCGCAGGCTCGCATTTCAAAGGAAATGTGAAAAGCATATTAACGTCATTAACAGTTTATTCACAATCACCGCGCTAAACCATCACATAATTATCAAAAGCACATAACATAGATTAAGATGCTTCATCGTTAACAGACATATTCTCGTAAATGCACGGCCGTGTCGGTCTCTGATACTTCAGCAGCAGGCAAAATGAGCGCATGCAGCGTAACTACGTAGCCCATATTTTCTACGCACTTAATGTTTTCCAAACGAGAAAGGGGAGGGGCCAAAAACTGTCAATCAATTCTAAATTGGCTAAACCAGAAGGGCATCTACTGAGTGCCGCAACATTATAGTCTTTGGAATGACATGAGTAATTCACGTGTTTGCCAATGATCAACATTTCGTTAAGTATTCCAATACGCGGATTCAACTGCATTTTACTCAGAGTCGACACAATCAACAGTAGGCTAAACCTAAAGATCACTAGTGAGACTGTAGGTGACAGATCTTCAGGGAGGGAATCAACGAAACCTATATTCTCTATAAGTCATGTTAGTACATGTGTAACACACGTGGAATAGCCTTACAAGTCTACAGCCAAAACAACTATTTACCCCGTCTTGTTATCCCACATAAAATTGCTTTGGTGGGTCATACGTACGGATTAAATCATAATGTATGAATTCATATAGGCTTCTTAATTGTAATTTTGTAGTCCCACAACTTTTCCACTGCACTGTTGTGCTCCTTTAGATTATCAGTCAGAAGGAGGCTGGGCAAGGTAACGCGGAGTGAAAGCTCGTCACACAAATGACTCAGAAAGGTTGGTTTAGGAGGTGTGTTCTCTATGTGTAGAAATACTGTCCATTGTTCACGTCTGGCGAATCAGAAACACAGATTTGTGGCACTGTTAGCCAATCATTTGTTACTGTCCGCCTCAGGACTCCGCCCAGGACTCTATATTTAAAGGCTTCGCCGCCGTATGAGCCTGCCATAGGCACCTAATAGCCTTTTTTCTTTATCAGAAGCGCAAGTGGGCTCTTCTATCTGTTTTTCCCCGAGACCACGTAACATTTTAAACGTTAAAACAGCAATGGCAGATACAAAAGTCGATACCAGCTCGGAGATCTCCACCAAGGTACGTGAGGGAACCTATGCCGGATTTTATGAAAAACAATTTTTTTTATTTCTTCTCAGATACAAGGGCTCATTTTTGGGGGAAAGATTTTGATGGAAATTACTCTATTACTAGTTGGAGCGGCATGGGAGCAGTGATAGCGTCCAGTCTCTTTTTCTGAAATGATTGGGAAAAAAACATTTTGTTGTCTTTGACGAGTTTGTGAAGACGGGATTTATCAAAATTGTACAGAGCGCTCGTAAGTTGTGTTCTTAAAAGCAACATTCGCAGCCAGTGCTTTCATTGTCCGGAGTGCAGGCTAACAGTCTGCGCGGGTTCTTTGTTTATACAAGCGTTTCGGTTCTCGTTTCCGAAAGCAGTTTGCATCTTTAAATGAAATGACAGGACATCACGAGCATAACGCGTTTCATCATATTGTTGAATTAGTTTTCTTTTCACTTAATAATTAATTGAGTATATTGCATACACCGGACGCGGCGATTTGTCGGTCTGTTTCCAGGCAGTAGTTTATCGTATTCGATCTGTCATAAGTTAGTTGCTGATTCCCTAGTAGTTCAGCCTTTTTCGGTTAGTTGGTTTCATTCTAAATTGAGAAGAAAGTGTGAGGATTGTTTGAATATTGTGTTTAACGTACTAAAACAAATGTTTTGATGGAATTGTGGACTTTTGCGTAATAGAGAATAATTGAAATAATTCATCCGAACACGGACAACCTGGCTTTGCGGTGTGTGTGGGGTATATCTTTTGAAGTTGCGTCTAAGTTCAAAGGGATAAGGGCTCTCTTCCATTCAAAGCTCCGGTCGCGGCCGTGAGATGCGCGACCCGATAATGTCATTGATGAACACTGTTTCTTGTTGGCTTGCTTGAACGGAAGGGTACCGGCATGTTGTCAGTTTTATAAAAGTGTGATCGGAGCTGCCGAGAATTAGATTGCACTATAGGTGAAGTATAAGTAGCGTACTTGCAAGTCTGTCCGCTGGAGCATGCGTTCTTTGACACGCATTTTAGGATTAAGAAAACCTCTGTTTGCTTTATTCATTCAATGTAAAGATGGACATGATAGACAAATCCCTGGTTAGATAGAGTTGGCGAGTGAACTAATCTCAGTACTCAACGGTAGACTGGCCGCGACTCCGCGCTGCTCCGCCGTTTGTTGACTGTAGAGTACAATGCATATTTCAGTGTTTCTGGTCACCAATGCAGGATGTGAGAGCGAGGGAAAAGTTACATTGTATGAGCCGAAACCTCATTGCTGGCGCCGCGTTCGGTTTTCCAAGCTTTCAATCCACATCGAAGAAGAACCGGCTATGACTCCGACTACTACCGCAGACGAACGGAGACTTTTGACCGTTTGTCCTTTATTATTGCAATGCCCTCATTCAACACCTCGCGTCAGCTACCCCGCTGATCGACTCCGCGCTGGATCATAGCTATTCGTAGCATCTTCGCCTCAGCGCAAGATATCGCGCAGACGATGGATGTTTATAGCTCGTAATTAAAGCACAGGCGCGAGACTTTAAACAGTTCTTAACAAAACGCGTTTTTATGTAAAAGGTGTATTGTGAAGATTTATGTTGTCCTCAGTCTTGGAAACACTGGCGTGTAATGGTGATGTTGAGAGGAGGCGTAGCTGGCGTGATGTAGCCGGTAACCGGCTTATGGGCTAAGGATTACTGTAACTAATTAATACAAGCGATTTACTACATCGGAAGACATTGGAATGAAATAAAGGCCGAGAGAAAATATTTTTGATTTTGGTTTATTTTTAATTTCAACATTATCGCTTTAGTCGACATAAAATATGGCAACATCATTTAAATTCATCATCTTGCCTGAAGGTATTGAAAAGATTTTTTCACTGTACACACGTTTTCGCCGTGGAAAATCTATAAAACGCATGTCCCTGACGTCGCTATTGTCTCCCGTCTCTCGACTTAATTTAGTCAGCCTCCTTCTGGTTTTGCTCGTTTGAACGTTCTTATTGGCTGTGTTAAAATAATCTGTAGACGTAGTCTGGGAGTTGTAGTTCTTTACCGGGCGTGTCTTCCCCAAATGCTATGATAAGTGTTATTTAGTGAACTACAGAGTTTATTACTGCCTACGACATCAACGTATCAGATTACAACACTTCAATATGGCATTTTAAACGAGGCGGGGGATGGAGACGACCAGCGACCAATGGCATTAGAGGATCTGAGTGTCGCATTTCAAATGTAAAACGAAAGCATGCTACACTAAGTTTATGAAGAAGGAGGATGGAGGTGGTCCTGCTAGAGTTGTACAAATGATTGACCTCAAACATTTTCAGTTTCTAAAAACGTTTCCCCCCTCTCTCTTTTCTTATTCAGGAACTTAAAGAGAAGAAGCTGGTTGATGAGGCAGAGAATGGAAAGGATGCTCCAGCCAATGGGAATGCAGTAAGTGTTCAACCTTGCAAAACAGGCTTTTTACTTACACTAGAAGGGGGGTGTCCTTAAAAAATTAACCCTCAGTCTAGTTCACATACCCTCATCCACTAATTTTCATCCACTAACTCATCCACTAATTTTCACACTGTTATTGAAAAACTTTGCTAAACAAAACTACCTCTTAACAATTGTTTACTTTCAACCAGGATACAGAGGAGAATGGAGATCCAGAAAATGAAGTAGATGAGGAAGATGATGATGTTGGTGAGGAGGAAGATGAGGAAGATGATGGAGAAGGTAGACCAAATCATTATGATCACATTAAAAACTCCCACATGCTTGTTGAAAGAATGTTAGAATATACTGATGTGAATATCAAAAGTATCTTTGCAGGTAACAGACTGATTAGTGAAGGTTCCGTGAAGAGCTCCCCCTGTGGTTGAGAAATGTAATTACACAATGTTAAAGTTGGTTCAATTGGTATAACTATGTGTTGCAGGTGATGATGATGATGACGATGATGAGGCTGAAGGAGGAACAGGCAAACGGGCAGCTGAAGATGATGATGATGAGGTACTGAAATCATATATTCAGAGCAACCCCCCCCCCCCCCCCCCCCATCAAATACGGCATTTTTTTTCACATTTCGCATGGACCTTTGGCTGCAAGTTCTAACTTTTCTTTTGATTCATAGGATGATGTTGGAACTAAGAAGCAAAAAACAGATGATTAGAAGACAACCCTGCTGAAGCTCCTCCCAGATCTCCTCTCCTCAATCTGTCCATTGGAGGAAAGAATAAAAAATATAATGTGGTCATCATCAAGTAGAGTCCAGCGTCCGTGTACACACACACACACCCAACTGCAAATTTTCTAGAAACAACCAAGACTTCAAAGCTCTACCTTCTTACAAAATACTTTAAAAGGAGAATTTGTTTGTATTTTTATTTACATTTTATATTTTTGTACATATTGTTAGGAGGTCAGCCATTTTTGACAGTGATCTCTGGTTACCAAACGGTGCTTTGAAGTTGAAGCTTCTCTATGAAATAGACTTTACTTGTGGTTTGACCATGTCATGTTATCTCAACTGAAACTTGTAAAAAAAAAAAAAATCAAAAACCGTTTAATTCAAAGCATTCCAGTAACTTTGTGTATGTACTTTAGTTGTACCATAAGTAGTTGGTTTGTATGAGATGGCAAAAGGCCAAAGAAAAGAGCATTTTCTTTTCTTGATTGTCTATTAAATTGCTGTCTGTTGTGGCCTGTTCGATGTATGTGTGAAGTTTGTTGTACGACAATAAACCGGAATTTTATTTTGTGCGTTCTTACATTTTTTTCCCGGATTTTTTGTTTTCATCTTTTTTTTTTGTTCACTTTTGACTTTTTTAGATGGGATTTTACACGCTGAAGAAACCTCGACCATTTTACCATGCAACTTTATGGGCTCTTGTCATTATGAGAGGGCCCTTCACAGATATGCTGTTCACATATTTTATTAGCCTGTTAGAGAGGAATGTACACACCAATGTAAATTATTCATGCCTTAACACTTCAAGTTCTGGTAAATTATATTGCATTTAATAAATTTACCTGAGTGAATTCTTCCCTTTCAATGCACACTTCTATTTCATTTTTATTTTATTCTTTATTTATTTATTTATTTATTTCAGAATCTCTCTCCTGAAAAGATACCATAGCTGTGAAATCACAGCCTCTATTTTCTGATTTAGTACTCTTTTCAGTTTTCAGTTTTGACTTACTTGGCTTACCTACAGATCAGTTATATATATATATATATATATATATATATATATATAGGGGGAGAGAGAGAGTCATATATCACGTGAGGAACACAGTTGTGTTCAGTCGGGTTCTCTAAAAAATTCTTCCCAACCCCTTAAAAAAACAGCGATTTTGTCTACTCCTGAACACACTACTGCTGCATTAGATACTATCCCTAGTTTTTCAGCCTCACACACGCAGCTCCTCCTCTGTCTCTGTCAATATCCTTTCCCGAAACTGAACACAGTCTGATTGATGACAGCTTCTCCTCACGTGATTTTGCCCTGAGGTCTGTGTGCTTATTAAGCACAGTGGCTGAAATAGCACCACCCTAAGGCCTCATCTGTTTCTACCACTCAGACGTTTTATCAGGTGGTCGTAGCTGCCGCTTGAGGCCTTTCTGAGGAAACGTAGACCTGTTAAGATCTAAAAACCATCATCTCTCAACAACTTAATCTTCAAAGAGACAAACAAAAGAACACAAGGCCATATCTTCAAAATAGTGTACCCCTGAGTGGTCTTAATACCTCCTTTCACTGACGTGGAGATTAAAAAGATTTATTTTTGTCTGAACAACTAATGGTCTTTAAATACGAACTGCATCGCGTCAGCTCTATTACATTGCGTTTCACCATAGGTCTTTTGGTTCGGTTAGTCGTACGACGTGCGATATGGAAATGAACAGTTCAAAGCAGACTGAAAAACTACTGATGTCACCGCATAGGAGACGCAGAAGTGCCGCTGACTGCAGCGTTCAGCCTTTCAGAATGGAAAGCGTGAGAGTGCTTTCAACTCGGTGGTTTTCCTGTAACGCCTCTCAGAGCTGGAACGCAAAAAAGCAACAGTTAATGTTGCTCAACCGCTGTCACTTCTGTAGAACACACTCTCAGCGGCTGAGCATGCATACCAGTGGAGAGACTTGAGTTTCCATAAATCCAGCCCATTCATATTCAATCATACTCTCTTCTTAGCGCAGTAGTTTAATGGTACTCAGCTTTGAATCAAATTCATTCTCGCAGTTTTTTTTGTTGTTGTTGTTTGTTTAATTTATACAAGATAATAGGTTAGGCAATTGTGATTCATTTGAAGAGATTGTGTCAGTGCCGCTCACGTGGGGTCAGCTTGTTATTACAGATATAATGTTCTATTTTCCATTTATGTGGTAATCAAGCGAGAGGCGGGCCCAGTAAATGTATTTTAATGGTCTTCACACAGCATGTTACATTCATAACAATCCGTTCTGACATACAGACTTAATTTAGTCTATTATATGAAATGTGTCTGCCTGTTGTCTGTTGTAGCCCCGACTTTACGGATGACGGTGAAGGCGACGGGTGATTCTACGCTGGAGCGGGGTGCTTACCAGGGGTCAGCAGAAGTGTAAGAAAGGAAGCGTTTCACATGGTGATTAACTGAGAGAAGAGTCAGGTTCAAATAAAAGAAATGTGAGCGAGTAAAAGTCTCAGGTAATTACCGCAAGACAAGCTGGTAGAATATGAGTAAGATGAAATGGAAACTGAGAATTTGTACATTGAAAATGTGAGTCATGAAAGATATGGGCGTTTACTTTTGATTCTCTATAGGTACGAACTCCTATCGCAAACTGATCTTCAGTAAGTCCTGCATGCTGATTGACAAAGAATATACTTCCTTATTTGTCTCTGAACTGCTTTCTCAAGAGAATAAACTGTCACATTTAAAGAGTCCAAAATGCTTTTTGGACTACCTAGTTCCATAAGTTTGAGTGATTGTCAATATAAGATTACAGAGTTTTCACTATCAGTCTTCCTGTTCAGTCAGCCTTTTTTTTTTCGTTTGAATCATCTGATAGTCTCTAACAGTTCTGGTTCTACAACACACTCCTGATGTCTTCAGATATTAAACAGGAGTTCAGTCAGAGATAGTTTTGATGTTGTGACAGCTGTCTCTTCACAGATGTATCACAAACATAACTGAAGACAGAGACAGTAAAGACACCACAGGGATACTTCTGCTTGTATGCCAATCAAAAAACGAACCTTTTCAAAAGATGGCTTTGAAGCACAGTGTTTACAGGTAGCGTTGACATTTGCTGCAGTTGAACGATACAAAAAACTTAAGCCTCAGCATTTTAAGACAATGCATTTTTTTTGTCTGTAAGAATCTAACTTCATATGCTTCAAATGCGGTGGGAGTGATTGCTAGGCAGATGTTTGTGCATGAGGGTTCCTCTTCAATCCTCTACTGAAAATGAAAGATCTCACTCACTCAAAATCCACACAAATGAATTTTTCCATGCAGCTCCATTCACACAAATCTCTTCAGTCTTTTCAGTTTAATATCCCGTTTGTAATATGTTAAAAACCACTCCTTCGCAAGTGAGCACAGGAGAGTCACATTAGACGAAGCTCTGATCTTTTTTTTTTTAATGCGGGGAATCATCCCTGTTCCCAGCGTTTTAGACAAAATGACAAGCATCATTTTACTCCCATGTCGACCAGGCTGAGTTTGAAGTTCACTGGGCTTCCCCTTTCTTGGCTTTTTAAACTGAAATAGACCAGATGGTTAACAGGCCTTCCTCTTTTTTCTTTCTATTTCTTTCTTTTTTTTTTTTTCATGCGTGTTTCATGCGTGAATGTATATTTCTTAATGGACGACTGAATTCAAATGGTAGATATGTAAATTTTTGGGGCGCAATTTGTGAGTGATCTACCAAATATGAGACACTTTGCCCTCGCACATAGCGCTGGACAACTTCAACTCCATTGTCTCAGTGTCACACTGAGCCGAGGGAGGGGTTTACTTAACGAATGAAGGGACCAATTGGATTTTCATTAGTGGATATGAGATTGACATGGTTCCTCCTCGGGGCCGTCAAAGGTCCCGAACTTTGCAGGTTCTGAGACTACTGTCACGCATAAGGGGGCATTTGTTGGTGGAGCTTAGGAGTTTTACTTAAAGTTGCCACCCTTAAATCCTCATTCACTCTTTTTAGATTGACTACAAAGTTAACCCTCTTCTCGCGTTATTAAAATAGCTCAAAATGCCCGTGGGGATTTTGAATGTCGAACGTGACTGTTCTCTGTTTCAGTCTGAGACTGTCAGTGCTGGGGACAAAGTTGTGCTAACCTACTGTTACATAAAGCAATATCACTTTGATTTAATATGAGTACACAAGACACTAGAATATCAGTCAGCTGTTTACAGCTGTTTGCTGAGACATCTAAACCTAAATTCTGTGTGTGTGTGCGCGCGCGTATGTGTGTATCTGTGTCTAAGAGTGTGTATTAGTTTGCAGAAAAACATTGATTGATTTTTTTTTTTCGTGTTTAGATATGTTAAAGCAGCAGACTGAGGCGCAAGATCAATACACTTCAGATAGGCTGAATAAACGAGGTCGTTTTCTCTCGAGAGGTACGGTCTGACCTACCTTATGGAGATATCCTACAGCTACGTGGCAGGGATAGAAAAAATCATTGGATGTCAGGAAGAATAGAAACAGCGACCCAATCTTGCCAGATATGCAGCACAATTTATTCTTCATTTAAATGTCTTTTATCGAGCGATTGTTCTTTTCCATTTTTTTGGGCTTTTTAGCCCTAACGTGGTCATTCTACGCAGTACATCACTGAGAGTGGTACAAAAGTGTCAGTTTTATTTCCCCTCTTACCAGCCTTGGCTTTGTTACTCAGAGAACATTTTTAGTGAAAAACAGGCCTGGTGCTTTAAGAATTTAAATCTATGTCTTGACAAGCAAGCTTTAAATCCGACTTACCATTAGACGTCTCCCCCTGGGATTGTCTCTGATCCTGTTAGAAAGCTTTCCTCACAGCTCTTTCCCCCTCTCTCACCTCTGAGAAATAGGTTGGTTCCTCTGAGCCTGCAGCAGAAGTCAGTTCTAGCTGCTGTTTCTGGAGCCCAAGACCAAGCCCTCAAAAACATGTAATGAGTTTCAAACACTCTGTGTGTGTGTGTGCGTGTGCGTGCGTGCGTGTGTGCGTGCGTGTGTGTGTGTTTGTGTTTGTGTGTGTGTGTTTGTGCGTGTGTGAGCATGCATGTGCTCTTTAAGTGTTTGTGTGAATTTCTGCCAGTGCAAGTGAAGCAATTCTGGATTTTGTACTGAGTGTGTTTGCATGTGTGTGTGTGTGTGTGTGTGCGTGCGTGCATGTGTGTACACGGGTGTGTGTGCATTCATGCGTGCTTGTGTGCATCTGCATGTACACAGTGGTATTTCTGCCCTGTGGGCACTCCATGCTCAGGATCATGGGTAAGATTATCAGTGAGTGGTGTCATAAGTGGCAAGTCTCAGGTCAACAGTCCAAAGGTCACTGTACCAGTGGGTCATGGCCTGATATGTGTAAGACAGACCAGATAGCTGTCAATTCTTAGGCATATACTTACTACTTTATTTTTTCAGCTGTCTCATATGTGTTTATGTTTTCAAATATAGGTACTGAGGACATTATGGCTTTGTTTGCTCATCTGACATTTGTGGCTGCTGCTAAGGGACGTGGTGTGTGACTTATATAAATATAAATAGAATATCTCATGAAGGACCTCCAACACCCGTCGCCAATGGAGACAGTAAGAACTTTATTAGGAAGCAGAGTGTCACAGATTGCTTTTTCCTGTTTTAACCATACATTTGCATGTGGTAATCCCCTCTGACTTTTACTCTCAGTCTCACTTTCACACATGCCTACACAATATTCACCCACATGACATAACGCATCGCCTAGCCCCTTACACTAACCTCAACCATCACAACTTAATGCCTAACCCCAACCCTTACCCTAACCCTAACCTAAACCTAATTCTAACCTGAACCCTAAAACCAAGTCTTAACCCTCAAACAGCCCTTAGAAGAAGTGAGGACCGGCCAAAATGTCCTCGCTTTCCAAAAATGCCCCTGACTCCCAAGGTCTAAAACTCAAACTGGTCCTCACAAGGATAGCTGTACACATACACGCACATGCGCACGCACACACACACACCATGCGCACACGCATCACACACATACAACACACACCATACACACACACACACATACCACATACACATGCACATACACACTCACACACATTTGAAACAATATTGTCCACGTAGTTTCAGTGGACTTTTCTGTACAATCTGAAAGCTTCAGTTTTTCCTATAATTTTTTCCTGCTGTTGCTTATGAAAACCCACGTAAACTTACTGTGTTTTAAGAGCTCTTATTCCATTGAAGATGTGGTACTGGTGATGGCCAGCCTGGAACAGCAGCTTGTGTGTCTATGTGCTGTGAATAGTCCTTCTTATCTTCTCCAAAAAAAAAAAAAAAAAGTCAAAGATTTTTTTTTTTTTTTGCATTGTTGTTTCCTCAAGGGCTTAATAAAAATTCATATCCAGATATGATGCAGAAAATCAACAAGTTGTCCAAGAGTCGTCAGTGTTCCAGGCAAAATGAAGCACGCTACAGCTGCGCTGTGCTACACACAGGCTGTTCCTGTGGTTCAGGAGAATGCTGACTTAACCCTGCCTTGGGCTGAACGATCCTGCTATGGCGTTTAGTGTCCTCAGTCCAAAAAAGCTGGCTGTGTGCAGCCAGAGAGTCATTTTGCAACCTCGTCATACCTCCTGAGTGTTACATAGCCCAGACACTTGCATTTCATCTATCTTTGTAACAGTTTCCTTTGTATATTTGTATACTTGTTCTTCCTGTTGCCATGGTGCAGTGGATATGAAGGTCACTATGTGTTTTGGATAAAATGCTGGTGTTGATATTCGGGAGTGGATTAAGGCCAACCCTCTCTCTCTCTCTCTCTCTCTCTCTCCCACTTACTCTCCCACCTACTCTCTCTCTCTCTCTCTCTCTCTTTCTCTCTCGCTCTCTCTCTCTCTCTCGGTTTGTGTGCTCTATGCTCAGGGCTGTGGTTATGTTGCTCCCAAAGAATGTGAAATTGAATTTTCTGAGAGCACTTCTTCTATCTACTCTCTGCCAAATAAAACAAATCTTCAGAGAGAGTAGGCGGATGACTGCTTTCTCTGAGCCTCCACTGCCACCTTATGGAGAGGAAAAGCAACTGCAGCAGTCAGCAATGCAGTCCAAAATTGCCAAGACAATTTTTTGAAAATATGTGTTGAGGTGTTATGATCATTTCTGGCGTATGACAGCAAAAATAACCGTATCAAATAACATTTTCATACAAATATCTTATAATTAAAGCGTACTTAAAAATACATGTTCTCTGATGTATTGAAATTTGGGATAAAATGGCTCAAATGTTTCAAGAAGACTTATTCAAAATGTCTTTGATTTCATGTCTTGCTAATGTGGCATATGATTTGAGGGTTTTGATCTTGATGTAGAGCCATCTGCTGCTTGCATTCTGTAAATGTGTCGTTTTTCATTAGTAGCCAAAATATAAATGATTGCAGGTTAGAGCAGGCATTTCTAAAATCTCTCAAATTTTGCTTAATTTCTGAAAAATGTTTCTCATATTTGAGCAGACGGCGCTGTCTGTGTAAACAGTCACAGATTATTATTATTATTATTATCTGAGGCATTTTGGTTGTTGAACATTCATTAGTCAGAGCAGAGTGATTTATTGATTCAGTGAGATGAAGACAAACCACACCATAACGTGAGGAGTGTGATTCCACTTAGACAAATCAATGGTATTTCAAGAAAACCATAAAAATATTTATCAGTCAACCTGTCTTTTGCTATCATGAGAGCACCGGACCCATTTCCATGCGGAATACCACAGAAGAACAAAAAACATTTGCTTGGACAAGAGACAGCTGTGGAAATGTAATTCTGATTTCAGAACCTCTTCCAGGAACAGCGAGTTTGTAATTCAAATGTTGTATGTTCATATCTTTGTTTTATATATCTAAATATCTTGTAGCTTTATTTATGCTGAACAGTAAAAATTCAGCTAAAATCTATTGCAAATAACAGGACAAAGAAAGAAAGAAAGAGAGAAAGAAAAGAAAAGAAAAGAAAAGAGAAGAAAAGAAAGAGAAAAGAAAAGTATTTATTCTGTGAATACGTGGCCCAGAATGAGATGCTCAGTTCTCCTTTCGGCACAGCTGAGATGATGTTTTACATACAGCACTCTATGATTTATTAATGTGAAACCATGCATGGCACTTTGTCTTTGACAGCTATCCATATCTGACTTGTTTAAATATGAAAGACTTACATGATCTCTTGACTGTAGCTACTGAAGCGCGTGGTCTCATGTGAAATGCATCAGTAATATATAGACAGCATTGATGCTGATGTATCGCACTACTGTAGCTCTATAAGGGTGTGTGTGTATATATACATATATATATATATATATATATATATATATATATATATATGTCACATCCTGCTTCTCTCTGTTCCTTAGTTTATCTCCCCTCTAGTGGTCTGTTAGTTTAATGCTCTATTGACTTCGTGGTTTCTTGGTTTAGTCCTGCTTTGGTGAAGCTCTGTTTCTTTCTAGTTTTTGATTTAGTCTGTTTTCAGTTAGTTGTGCCTCATGTAGCATGTTGTCTGACATTGTTTGGTGTGTCACCTGAAGTTAAGTTTGGTTTACCGCACCTGTTTGTCACCTGAACTTGCATTTCTGTAAGTCTTTGGAAGCCTTTTGTTACATTTGTTGTGAATAAATGAACATTGACCCGCAATTTCATCCAGTCTCTCTCTACAAACGTGATGTGTGTGTGTGTGCGTGTGTGTGTATATATACACAAAGACATATTTTTTTAAATGTGTGTGTGTGTGTGTGTGTGTGTGAATATTCTGTAAGCGTTTTGAAGCAGAGAAACGGAGGTCAGTCCATGGTGGAGTGCTTTTCAGGATTAGGTTTCAGTTCATAATAGACATGCCTGACTGACCCGTTGTCACAGTCTGTGTGGAATTCTCAGGTGAGTATTCATCATTCACACGGTTAATGATTAACAGGATCAGTAATCTCATAAAGTCAGAGTTGGCTGCACCAGGCATTGTGTAGAAAGGAGGTTTTAACAAATCAGCTAATTAGCACCATTAATCGATGTCTTGTCATAGAATAATTACAAATTAATGGGAAAAAAAGGAGAAATTGATTCCTTATGACCATCTAGTTTTTCAGAACTTTACTTTCGTCATCAGGCATCTAGAGGTAAATAGTGTTTTTTTTCTTTTCCCCAAAGGAAATTGTAAAAACATCTGTTGTACATCCCCAATCAACGCTGATTACCACATTACATTAGCAGTTATTAAGCACAAACCACAGTACATACTATACCCTGTACTCAAATCAGTCTGAACTACTCAAATATGTGGACATGCATGAGATGCTTTTCAGTGCTGAAGTGCTCTAGGACAGTGGTTCTCAATCCTGCTCCTGGGGGACCCCTGCTCTGCACGTTTCCCATCTTTCCCTGCACTACCTACCTGGCTGAACTCATCAGTGGCGCTTCTGATTGGCTGAGCACACCTGATTTAATCAAGAGCATGTTAATCACACTAATCAGGTGTGTTCGGAGCAAGGTGTCCCCCAGGAGCAGAATTGAGAAACACTACTCACTCTCTATCTAAGCTGCTTATCCTGATTAGGGTCGCGGGGGGTGCTGGAGCCTATCTCAGTGCTCATAGGGCGAAAGGCAGGGAAGCACCCTGGACAGGTCGCCAGTCCATCGCAGGGCAGACACACAGACAAACACACTCACACACACACACACACACACACACCTAGGGGCAATTTAGTGTCTCCAATTCACCTAACCTGCATGTCTTTGGACTGTGGGAGGAAACCAGAGATCCCGGAGGAAACCCATGCAGACACCCTGGTGACAGCACTACCCACTGCGCCACCGTGCCACCCAACACTGCTCTAGAAAATTTAAAAATAACATTAAATTAAACAAAAATACACTCATATTTTCTGCACAATAAAAAGAATCAACAGTGTATCTGTCATATGAGATTTCTCTGCTCTGTTGGCCTAATTATTACTTTTACATCTCAACAGCCCCTAATATGTAACTGTATGATTCAGATGGCCGTAGCATGTGTGTTTTAAAATGACTGATAATTCAGAACCTGTAGTAACATGTGAAGGACGCCAGTTGAAATGGAGGTGAAATCTTTTGATTTAACAAGAGTAAGGCCATTGTGCTTTCTTGTTATTTTTTCATGGCCATGGCATTGGAGAGGCTGGAGAGACAAGGATACCATATTGCAACACCTTTTGTAGTAATTTCAGGTTAAGGGCCCTGTTCAAGGTAGCACCAGGAACAAGAAGGCCAGAGACAATTAGAACAAACGGCTCTTCAGCACTAAGGCAACGAATCTAAGGCTCTGAGACTGCCTGATATTGAAACCAGCGACCCTACTGGGTTCTAAATGCAGCTCTCGAACCCTCTGAGCCAATGCCACGCACTCGTATTTTGAGTTGTGAACACCAACACGCAAACAAATGCCAAATTAAAGAAAACAGCGACATAAGTTACTTGACTATGGGCCTCAGGCCAAAAACAACTTCTGTGTGCCCTGGCATGGATTCTACGAGTGTCAGTAAATGCTACCAGAGATATCTGGCACCGTTCTGTCATGTGAAATTCTGTAATTTTGTGTTTTGCCGACAGTGGTGGAAGACAGTCTCAGGTATCACTCCAGAATTTCCCATGACTGCTCTGTTGGGCTGAGAACTAAAAAAAGCCATTTGAAACGGTTTACTTTGTTTTCATGTTTATCAGATGTCATTAAATAATCTGTACATGGGGGATATTGTGATTGTATGTATGTGTGTTTCTTCCCGGTGGATATGAAATCATTCCTACATGATTAGAAACACTTTCTTCGTCACTGACTAAAGCTGATCGCTCGTAACGGCTGCGTGTTTATAGGTGTTTACTTTACCCTGAAAAGGAGCAGAGTGGAAGCAGACCATGCCAGGAAAGTGCAGATCCGTCTGGCATGGGAAACAGACTCTCCGGGCCCTTGCTGAGAGGAGGGTGAAATATGGATCATCCCACCATTTGATTTGATTTTTTTTTTTTTTTTACAGCTGCTGCCTAGACCACTGCCTGAATGATTTTGTACCACATTACCCCTAACGTTAATATTGTGGCATAATAAGGGGTTTATGGACCTCAGTCTTGACTGTAATATAGCTGTAATATCTCTGTAGACTGATATTTGCAGCCTGCTGTTTTAGAGTTGGTTGTCTGTTTAGTCTCACAACACTGCTGTTGAATATACATTTTCAATCATCGGTCACCCATAGTTAATGCCTTTCCCTAAGACCTCAAAACCAACATCACCTTAACCAATACTCCTCATGAAACAGTACAAAGTTGAATATGGTCATTCCTAAATCCCCTGCTGTGCATGCCACCTGAAATGCCTCTTTGTTCAGACACTCTTGCTCTGGCCAGGGAGGCCAAAACAAAGGTCAGCTGGACCAGCGTGGCATGTTTATTCACGGTGCAGACTAATTGGTTGCTAATTTTTTTTTAAAAATGTAACCCCGGGGACCACACCCATATGGAAGCATATGTTTGAATATATTTTGTACGCCTCATGTACTCAAGTATTTCCTTTACTGTGGCGTTTACCTTTACGCCCTTTTGATCTAAATCAGTAGAGGACTGCATACCTGCCCTTAAAAGTCATGCGTGCGTACGCATACCTCAAACCAGAGTACCAACACAGGTCATCTGAGATATTCTTTTCAGCTTCATAGCTGATCTTTAGCTCAAGAGACATTACTTTTGCAATGTCACCTCCTGATTTCTGCCTCAGTGTGTTTGCACGGACAGTGCCATAGGATTAATAGGTCAAACCATGAGTGAGGTAGACTTGTGCTAAACCCCACTGGTTGCGTGATCCTCTCCTGCATTCTCCAGTCCTCTGTGCACTAGTCTACATTTAAAGGTTTGTTGTTGTGAGCTCAAACCAACCCTGCATGCAGAGTGTTGCTGCTGCTGTGAATAGGATGTGGTGTGGTGGTAAGGTCTGTGCAGAGGAAACTGGTATGGTTGGACATGCCCCTTGATTCTGGAACAGACAAACAACACTGTTTGCGTGTCATTTTGTTCAAGACACAAATATGAAACCACATTTAGTGCGTTTCTTCTCTTTTGAAATGCAGGAGATGCATATAGCAACAAAATGCAACATAAAAATGCAACATACACAGTTGTTTGGTGTCTAAAAATAGCACACAGAGCAAATCAAACAGTACATAAGCTGTAATGTCTGGTGCTTGTTGACCATGCAATGTAGTTGTGAGAGGTAAATCTACATTTCCAGTGTATGTGCACAATATTTTAGATTACATCAGAGCCAAATATGAATCAGCGATCAAAGTTTAGTCACTTTGAAATCTCCCACAGCATTTCACGTAAAATTAATCCCACAAAAGCACACTCATCACAGACAGTAGCGGAAGAGGTACACAAAGCCTGTACTTAAGTGAAAGAAGAGATAGCCTTGGTAAAACATTGCTCCAGTAAAAGCATAAGTCGTCCATTTGAATTTCCACTTGAGTTCGGTACAAAAGTAATTGCTTTTAAATATACTTAAGTATCAAAAAAGTGCCGTGATTTATTATGGTGATAGAGTTGTTTTATTATTTTTGAAAATTAGATTTGTTTCTTCCTGCTCGATTAATCTACCCAGTTTAGGTGAGAAGCCTCTAATGTCAATCTAAGCTCATTAAAACAGTCTGACATCGCTGTCAATACACATTTATCGTGAGCGGTCAACACGCAGGTGAACACCTCCGATTAGGGAGATCTGAGAGGCTGCAGAGATGAAAGTAACTGAAAATGAAATAAAGAGAGAGTGTGTGTGTATAAAAGTGAAAATGATGATACAAATATACAGTATGGTAAAAACACACTGAAAAAACTGAAGGCATTATCACATTCTAATTAAACAAGATCACATGAGTGAGTAGTGCTGCTATACTTGATCAGCACGGCTGTGATTTGGTCGTTTGTACGGGGCTGCAGGTCGAACTGATGTGCAATATGACAACCTCGAGTGTGATGTTGCTTTTACACAACAGATCAATAAACAAGGGTATTGATCTAGAAATGATCGTTTGCGACAACACATTATGATTTTGACAACACATTTATTCGGTTCCGACAACAAAAAAAAACGAGTAATACACTGACTGTTTCCCGACTGCAGGCTTGCTTGCTACTTTTTTCTTTTTTTTATCATATACAATTATCTGCACGTGTCTATTGATTGTGCAGCCAGTGAAATACGAGACTGTTAATTTCATGTACTTATCCTTATTTGGGCTGCCATTCGGCTCGAATGGAGTTTCATGTAATCAACATCATTAATAAGTGGAGTGATGCATAAAACGTTCCAGTGTTGTTAAAATGAGTATCAGCACTCATGCTTGTTCAATCAAGTTACTCGACCGGAACTACCTGTTGTATGTAATATCGGATATTTTAGACAATCAATTTATTGCCCTCCCCACTCGTGGCGAGGGGAGACGAATGTAGAATTTTCACAGTCGAGTAAAGAGTAAGATATTTTCCATTCGAAAATGTAATGGGGTGAAAGTACAAAGTTTCCAAAAATGGAGATACTTTAATACACTTTAATACCTTGAGAAGGTAGTTAAATACAGTAACGGATTACATTTACTCTGTTACTGTCCAACACTGATCGCAGATCACATCATCTTGCAGATTTACTTTTCTGTCTAAACCGCACTGCGTGGGTGTCAATAAATGGACCCCGGAGACCTTTTTCTTTTTTTCTTTTTTCACCTGTGTCTCTGGTAGACTCTTATTTCTTCATCAGCAAGCCTGCTCTACATACCATTTCACAGTATTGATCATTTCTAGCTTCTGTTTTCTTTTTACAACACATCTACCTGTTGCTCATTGAAGTTTTCACAGCGCAGCATGAAGGTCTTTAAGCCTCAATATTGCCTCCTTATTATTAAACTCATAATTTTTCATTTTGCATGAAAAATGTCTCCCTCTAGTGGTGGTGGCGGGGGCATCTCCGAATGCCTTTCTGTTCATAGTACAGATGAACAGAATGTATCTAATCTGAAGGTGACAGTTTTGCTAATCTTAATGACCCACAAATTTAGCAGAGAAACTTTTGTCTTACTCTGTGTCATTTGACTGGTGAGCTAAGTCACTTTGTCAGGACTAAATAAGGATGACTGTTGACCCATACACACCCCCACATTGATCTGTGTTTAATAATGTTTAGTCAATTGGAAAGTCCTTCAGTTATACATCAGCCAACAAAACATCATGCACATTAATTTATTTTTCAGAGTGATTACATTAATCTGACCACATGAGGGTAGCATTTCTTCTTTTTCTCAACTAAAGTAAACATTAACAGCTTTAATATGACAAATGTGTAAATCTGAAACAGGATACATTGATTTTTAAAAAATAATAAATGAATATGGGGGAAAATTTAGGTAAATCTTCATAAAACCGAAGCCTCTGTCCTTGGAAATGTATTAGCGAGCGCTCTCAATGATCCCCCAGCCTAAATTAAAATTTGCTGTGCCTTAAACTGGCCATTTAACCAAATGGGTTCAGTTCATTCAAATTCTTTGCCCTTTTTTTATGGACTATGTTAATCTACTCTGGACAGAAAGTGTATAATGAATTCAATGCTTTTTTTAAAAAAAAAAAAATGTTTTGGTGTTTACCAGTTTACCATAATCCCTTTTTTGATTTCAGTTTGCGTCAGATGCGGATGTACAGGAACCTGATTGTTATCTGAACAGAACTCGAGAGTACTGGTACTGATGTTAAGGCAATCAGATAACCATCCATTTCAGAGGGCATTATCTACAGCAGTGGGATGCTGCCACCACTTCCTAACAATACTTAACAGGAAACGTGTACAAGTGTGTGTGCGTGTGTGTGTGTGCGCGTGCACTTGTGTCTAAAACAGATGGTTAAGACTAGCCTGAGGAACATTGTGACCATATGCTGAAATAGCTCTCTCGTCATCGCTATTCCAGCTGCCGTCACATGAAATATTTAGTCTTTAGACTTCACATGAGTTACTGCTCAGAGTAACTACAGTCAAACAGTGCTAAAATCGGTAAATCTAAAATGACCTAAGGCTTTCTATCCAAAGTTTTTAACCTGTGATGACGATGTTGAAATACTGCAAGAACAGCATAACCAACCCAGAATGCTGTTATTCACTTACAGTGCTCTGAACATCTGCTACAAGTCTATTCACCATCAGTCTTCACTCTCCCATACCAATGTGATTTTGCCTTTCTTGAAATTGCTCAGGGCACATGGTGGCAGGGCGTTGGCCTCACAGTAAGAAGGTCCTGAGTTCGATTCCCAGCTGCGTGGCCAAGGTCCTTGTATGGAGTTTGCATGTTCTCCCCGTGTCTGCGTGGGCTTCCTCCGGGAGGTCTAGTTCTCTCCCACAGTTCAAAGACATGCAAGTCAGGCAAACTGGAGACACTAAATTACCCCTGTGTGTGAGTGTGTTTGTCTGTGTGTCTGCCCTGCGGTGGACTGATGGACTTTTGCCCAATGAGCACCGGGATAAGCTCCAGCACCCCCCCCGCGACCCTAATTAGGATAAGCAGCTTAGATAATGAGTGAGTGAGTGAGTGAGTGAGTGAGGGCTTTGAAAATGAATGAAACTGTTCAATGCACTCTTTAGCCACTAGGTGGCAATATAAGAACACTAATTATTGTGAAGCTGGAGCAGTCCCGATCACATTTTCCTGATCCTGGTGTGTGAGAGACAGGCCCGCGTCAAACTCTGAGCATCTCTTTCAGCCTTTTCCCCTTTGTCCCATGTTAAGCTCATATCCTCCGGTTCAGTTATTACTGCCCCTCTTTTGATCAACTCTGGTCTTTCCATTCCACACTGTTCCAAATCAGCAAATGTCCATTCAAATGCCACATGAAACTGAGGTTTATTAAAAATGTTAAAGTTCTGCTTTTATAAGCATGATCAGACTGCACACAAAAATCCAGCTCTAACGCTCTAGGCGTGGACCAGCCCCTTCTCACGTTCAAAGAAAGGTTTTTTTCCTCTGTGCTTTATGTGTTCACTGAGCAGTCGTTCATGTGTGGCTGACTCACCCGTCTTGGCCCGT